>NC_056751.1:457719059-457814059 GCF_019279795.1 Protopterus annectens
ATTTTTTCTCTATATTAAAATGAGTTGGTTTGGTTATCATGCAGTAGTTTCCCTTCTATTTATTGTTTGATGCAATTTATTCTCAGGATTGTTAAAATTTACAGATATCTTTATTCTTCATTTGTTTGTTGGGTTATGCAGTTCTAAATTCAGTAGGCTGAAAAATGGAATCAGAACACCTCTGTACTTCAATATGTATTACATGTACTACAATTTACTTGTTAACAGGAAATCTAGTATTGCAACAAACATAAACTGATGACTCTGGTGAAGCAGTAAGCCCTGATAGAAGGCCATTGTGCCTTCCTGTTTTCCCTTTCGTTTCAGTTGGTTACATATCCAAGTGACTACACATTTTGGTAATACTGCCAATGTACATAACTAAGGGAAACAGAGATTTCGTTTCAGTTGGTTACATATCCAAGTGACTACACATTTTGGTAATACTGCTAATGTACATAACTAAGGGGAACAGATTTCATTTCAGTTGGTTGCATATCCAAGTGACTACACATTTTGGTAATACTGCTTATGTACATAACTAAGGGAAACAGAGATTTCGTTTCAGTTGGTTACATATCCAAGTGACTACACATTTTGGTAATACTGCTAATGTACATAACTAAGGGAAACAGAGATTTTTTTTCAGTTGGTTACATATCCAAGTGACTACACATTTTGGTAATACTGCTTATGTACATAACTAAGGGAAACAGAGATTTCGTTTCAGTTGGTTACATATCCAAGTGACTACACATTTTGGTAATACTGCTAATGTACATAACTAAGGGAAACAGAGATTTTGTTTCAGTTGGTTACATATCCAAGTGACTACACATTTTGGTAATACTGCTAATGTACATAACTAAGGGAAACAGAGATTTTGTTTCAGTTGGTTACATATCCAAGTGACTACACTTTTTGGTAATACTGCTAATGTACATAACTAAGGGAAACAGAGATTTTGTTTCAGTTGGTTACATATCCAAGTGACTACACATTTTGGTAATACTGCTAATGTACATAACTAAAGGAAACAGAGATTTTGTTTCAGTTGGTTACATATCCAAGTGACTACACTTTTTGGTAATACTGCTAATGTACATAACTAAGGGAAACAGGGGATGGAGACTTCTGTCCATGTTTCCTCTGGTGCTGTGAGACCCAAATAAGTAAAGTTTTATTACATGGTGTGACAGTAAATCAATATAGATATATAATATCACTACCAAGCTTATTTTTATACACCCTTCAAATGTCATACTCTTTGGTTGCCCATATATCATATTTTGTTGCTATTAACTGAAATAAAAGTACATATAGCAAAGAAACTCGTGATTATATTCTCCTTCTAAGTAATGGAAGAGTTTATTTTTGAGGAATGTGCCAAGGTCAGAATTATGCAAAACAGTTCAGTAGACACAGTAGTTTATTGTGTCGTACTTTACTTGTACATCTAGGACTTCTGATGCAGATACAAGAGTTTATTACTAACTCTGTTAAAAGGCATAAAAGGCATGCTACTATTTTAAGTGAGATAATTTTTCATAAAAGGTAATTGGGTGTATCTGAAAAAATTGAAAGCTCATAGGCTTGAGAACTTTAGAGATTATTACTCATAGTATCAGGTCTCTAATTTTCTTTTTCTCCACAGTGCTCAGGTAACGATTATTACAGAATAAGTAAGGCAGGACAGAAATGAAATATACTCAGCTGACCTACTCTTTCTCAAAATATAGTCAGGCAGCTTATAATAAAATGATTACCTTTGTGCCATTTTGACATTATGGTCAGAAGGTATTATTTAATGCAACACTCCACTTGACAGCATGAAAGATACAAACCTCACATTTTTTGACATCAGTAGGAATCACTATAAATAGAATGTATATACAAAGCATACGTGCTCAGACACACACACACACACACACACACACACACACACACACACACATGTACGGACACACGCAT
Source organism: Protopterus annectens (assembly GCF_019279795.1). Taxonomy (NCBI): domain Eukaryota; kingdom Metazoa; phylum Chordata; order Ceratodontiformes; family Protopteridae; genus Protopterus; species Protopterus annectens. Next base: position 457,721,031 of record NC_056751.1, read on the forward strand.
GCGCGCACATGCACACACACATACAGACACACACACACACACACACACACACACACACACACACACACACACACACACACACACACACACACACACACACATACACACACACACATACAGACACACACACACACACACACACACACACACACACACACATGTACGGACACACGCATGCGCGCACACACACACATACACACACACACACATACAGACACACACATATGTACGGACACACGCACGCGCGCACACACACACATACAGACACACACACACACACACACACACACACACACACACACACACACACACAGATATGCACACGCAAATGTTTTCTTCTTAAAGTTTCTTAAGCTTCCAAGCATTTTCGTGGCTTTTTTTAACTTTACAGTAAAGCTGTCCAATTGAAGTTTTGCCTTGGTACGAAATGGAAGGAACTGAATGGTGATAAGTAATTATCATAGCCTTGGTAGAAACCTGTCAAGATGAACAGTATCAGAACTACAGACTGATTACAGATGCATATAATGTGGCCTGTCATTCCTCACAGATAATTTATTTTTTATATATTAAATGACAGTGGCATTTTTTAAAAGATTTGTCATTTTATATATTCTATTTCAGCATAACAGAAACAAATACAGATGTCCACAGGCAGAAACATTTACACACACACACACACACACGCACACACACACACACACACACACACACACACACACACACACACACACACACACACACACACACACACACACACACACACACACACACACACACACACAGACACACACAGACACACACACACACACACACACACACACACACACACACACACACACACACACACACACACTCACATGCATGCACACCTCAACACACACACTTAGAAGATTAAATGACTTGTCCCTGCTGGAGGTCAAGGTAGAAAGAAAAATAGTAATGAAATCCCAGAAGCAGAGTTTTAGTAACCATAGGAAAATAACAAACGATATATACATATATATATATATATATATATATATATATATATATATATATATATATATATATATATATATATATATATATATATATATATATATATTTATTATTTATTTGACATTTGTTAACCAGGTAAGTCTGACTGGGCCAGTACCCCCTTTTCAGCGGAGACCCAAGGAGAAAAGCTCCTTAACAGTAATAGTATTAAACATTGTATGTAGGATTATGCAGAGGCTAAAATACATGCATAATGACAACATACAATCAAGAAATAGAAACAAATAGTCACTGTGCAGAGGTTTGTAGATAGCAAGGAGAAGGACACTTGACAATATAGCCTAAGAAAAATAAAATTTACAGTGTGTATAATAGTGAGTAGAACCAACATGATAGCAGAACTGCAATATACATAATTAGTGGAATGTATATGTGTAAGATGTGCAAGCAGATGAGAAGCACGTTTGTAAGTTCAGTATTATAGGGGTCAAAGTTGCATACAGAGAGATTGGGACAAATATACAAGATGTTAGTACCGTAATATTGGTAGAGTAGGGGTAGATACTGTGTAGGATCATTACAAGAGCAAGTCCAAGTGGAACGGAGGGTATCTTTAAGTATAGTTTTGAAGGAGATTTGGTTAGAGATTTGTCTAATACTGAGAGGAAGCATTGACCACAGAATAGCTTTAGGGGAGTTTACCAATGTTTTTATGAGGCGTATACACTTGTAGAAGGTGTTGTTGGGAACCGCGGAGAGTGCGGTTGACAGTATAAGGCTGGACATGATTGGACAGAGAAGAGCAGGTGGTGGGATCATGAATTATGGAATTGATCATAAAAAGTTGGGGCAACAGGGTTTGATGATGGAATTCCAGCCATTGCAGACTTTACAAGGCTAGGCAGTGGTGAGAGCAGTAGGGTTGGTTTGTGGCAAATCTTGCAATTTTGTTATAGGTAATTTCCAGTTTGGACAGAAGATTAGCTTGAATACAGGTGAGGATGGAGCTGCACAGAGTAGAGTTGGGAGTAGAAAACCCTGTGCAAGAGATAATCTAGAAGCATTGGTAAGGAATGTATTATGCCAGTATAACATGCCTAGTTTTTTATCTGTTTTTTTAACACATTGCTATATATGGGGTCAAATTTTAGCTGGTCATCGAAAATAACTCCTGATAGTTTTGTGTGAGATTCTACAGAGATGATTGTGTTATTTAGGGTGGAGATAGTAAAGGTAGCTTTAAGGTGTTGGAGAGATTTAGGAAGAAATAGCAGAAGTTTGGTTTTCTTTGGGTTACGTAGTAGTTAGTTGGAGATGAGCCATTTTTTGACAGAGTGCAGGGATTCTTGGGTGAGGGTGTGCAGATGAGTAACATTGTCAGAGGTGGAGATGATGGTAGAATCATCAACATATTGTGTTACAGAGGTGAGTGGGCAGGAAGAGTATAGGTCATTAATGAAGATACTGAATATCAGGGGTCTGAGAATGGAGCCTTGAGGAACCCCAGTTTGGAAAGGTAGGAAAGGAGAGAGGTTGTATTGCCATTTAACAGCCTGGAGTCTATTAGAGAGATAAATACAGAACCATGACAGAGCAGAGTCTGAAAGATTAAGGGTTGAAAGTCTGGATAGAAGCAGATGGTGAGAGACAGTGTTGAAGGCTTTGGAGAGGTTGAGAAACAGGCAGAAGATTAGTTTGTTGTTGTCACAGGAGATTGCAATGGAATTTGTGAAAGATATAAGATCAGTGGATCTGCTGTGCTTTGTATGGAAGCCACATTGTGTGGAAGTAAGAAGGTTTTCTTGCAAGAGGTAGTGGAGAAGCTGTTTATGAATACATTTTTCTAGAATTTTTGAGAAAGGAGACAGAATGGCGATAGGTCTGTACTTAGAGAAGTCAGTCAAGTTGCCGCCTTTGTATAAGGGTATGAGATAGGATTTCTTCCAGATACCAATAACCGCGTTTTCCTTAACTGATCTGTTGATTAAGATGGAGATGAGATAGGAAATGACACTGGCAGCAAGCTTTAGGAAATAAGGAGGTAGGTTCTCAGCATATGGAGAGCATGTTTTCAGCTTGCTAAGAAGTGACTTGATATAAGATGTGGGGATGGGTTTGAGACAGAAAGGGGTTGTGTAGGTTACTTGGGGGGTGGGATGGGCAGTGGTGCTATTTTTGGTTAAGTTGAGAATGGATTCAATGAAGACATTTTATGTATGGTGGTTGTATCAGTGGGAGAGCAATTAGGGTATGGATAATGGATTTGTGGTTGAAGGGCTCCCAAAATGCTGTACCTTATTTACTGATTGCCAGAATTTTTGGGGATTAGAATGGACATTGTTTAGTGGCTTTTGAAAGTATTTTTTTTATCTAGTGTGACTTTATTTTTGGTTAAGTTACGGAGTACATTGTAATGTTGCAGGTCAGTATAGTTTTCGGTCTTTTTCCATTTTTTTTCCATGCACTATCTCTTTTATTCATAAGTTCATGGGTCGTTTGTGTTAACAAGGGGGAATAGTGGGTTTTGGTTCATATTTTCCTGGTAGGGGCTTACTATTGAGATATATATATATATATATATATATATATATATATATATATATATATATATATGTATATATTTATGTGTGTGTGTGTATATATATATATATATATATATATGTATATATATATATATATATATATATATATATATATATATATATATAGATATATATATATATATATAGAGAGAGAGAGAGAAAGAGAGAGGGAGAGATAGATGCCTACCACATCTTACTAAGTGATATATATCAAATCCATGGTTACAATTTATTGAAGAATTGTAGAAAAACTCACTGAAGGTGCATTGTTAACATACATATTCCAACAAATTATGATAAAACAAACTTGAGGACAAGTGTCTGTCAGAACATCCTGAAGCAAGTTATAGGTAGGAATGCCTACATATATGAATAATATCTATCTCTATGGGGGAAACAAACTTACTTGAATATGTTTAAAGCTGGCATCTGCTTTGTCAACACAATTTGGTTGACAAAGAGATTGAGAACTGGTGTGCAAAATCAGACAGTCCATGGGTTTGGGGAATATGCCTTTTTCCAGCTACTGTGTAATCTTGTAGTTAGAATGATAATTAAACAGGGGATATGTATGGGGGGGTACCAAGTGACTTGCCCCCTAAAAAGAATGATTTTTTAAAATTTTTATATTTTAGTCTTGTATATGCCAAGGATATTGTAAGACATATGCATAGTTCTATGTTGATGTTTGTTTTTATCAGTGTTTTGGTCTGTCAAGTTAATTTAGTAAACTTATATACATTTATATATATATATATATATATATATATATATATATATATATATATATAAAATCAGCAGACTTTATTGTTTGTTATTAACAGATACATAAACATTTTTAAGGGATATCAGGGGGATATCAGGGTGCTATCTGTTGTTTACAGATGAAATGGACTCATGATTTGTTGCTCTTGAAAGTTAAAAACAGGACAGTTTCCCTGAAAAAAATATAATTAATTGTTGGAAATCCTTGATATACTGCCATCAGTATGGATAATATTGATACTGCTAAAAAGCACATTACCACTGAGAAGGAAAATGCTGCTAACAAAATAGAGAGCCACAAAGCCATGTGAAATATGATTCCACTTTTATGATTTTTTTTATTTTCCAAGCTTATATTACATTTCAGCAGTAAGTGATAGAATACTGGCACTAAACATTTCAATGAAAGAGATGCATATTCCTCAAAGTAACTCTTTTCACAATCATACAAAAAGGACATGGACAATATTGGATAACAAATTGGATATTGTGCCAAAGATGCATAGCTTAGATGTAGTTCTCCATAATAATCTGTCACTACAGGACAGTCCTGAAGTATTCAGTTTGCTTTCTGAGTATCATAGGTGAAATGCAACACTTAATACTAGCAGAATACCTTTTAAATGGCATTCATGGTTTAGTCTTTTCACTCCTGGAGTACTTAGTGCCCTCTAAATCTGGAATTGTGGCTAAGATTTGTGCTACTTGCAGGCAATGCAGAATGCAACTCCTTATACATTAACTAGTGGCAGTCTTGTTAGCCATACTGCTCCAGTTTTATATGGCCTTCACTGGCTTCTCATATTGAAACTTCAAAAATCAAAAGCAAACATATGCTGAACATTATAAACTGGACTATATTGCACTGCATGAAATGGATGCAGTAATACTGTTAGGATTAACATATGTTAAATCACAGATTATTATTATATCCTTAAATGAAAGGGTGCAGAGTTAATTGCCCTCTTAGTTTTTTTTTCTTTTTAGGGAGTGGAAGACATTATCATGAGTATCAATTCACATTTATCATAACATCCCATTATTCAAAAAATAAATCTCTTTTTATCAACCATTCTACTTTCTACTGACTATGAAACATATTCTACAAAAACTTCATCTGTGAAGCAAAAATAAATACATGAATACATACATACCTGAATAAGCAAACAAGTTTGCATTTAAAGATTGTGTTTTCCTTTGGATAAGACCTTTAGTACAGATCTAATACTTTCCTAGATAAGGAGGATATAAGTATATATTAACTGAGAGGCAAAAAACAGGCAGTTAAATGGCTAAATAAGTCTACTTCTGGTGCCTGGCATTGTAAGACCATACCGATGAAATGATTTGATATTTCCACTGCATTTATAAGAAAGGTAAATAACGAGTGAGCTACAGAAGTTAACTACCGACGTCTGTTATAAAGAAACATTTATCATCATTAGGTATATGGATATAAATTATGGGAGGAGGCAGATATCCCTCTGTACTCACAAAAACATTAGAACATTTTTACTCCTGGTATATTATCATCTCAATGCATATAAAGTCTGATTACATTCTACAATTCTCAACATAAGCTAAAATCATAAACACATTAGAAATGCAAACAAGATTAAATGTGATAAATGTGATGTCACATTCAGTTGCCAGAAAAAATACACTTGTTACCTGGTTGAAAAAGAGCACATGCCATTTTGATGCCTTATTAGTAAAATTTTGAAGGCATTATAAAAATTACACAGGTGCAAAATGCACATAAAATGTACTATTCTGCTGGTAGGATTCAAACACAGATAAGTACTGAAGATGACTGAAAACTGGCCACCATGTATATTAAAAGCTTTTGTTACGACAGGTTTCCAAGTTCCATAAATATCTACACCTGTTTGTCTGTAAGTTTATATTATGCATAGAATGTAATGATGGTTGAGAACAAAAGTCTAATGTAAACTTTGTACATTCCACACCCTAAAGAGAATTCATATTTCCACCCCAAATGTAAACTATGCAAAATGTAATGTATGTGTTCAGTACCAAAATCCTACATTTACCACTAATGTATAAAAGGGGATTTTTTAAGCGTTCTAGAAGATATACTAGTGCAAGCAGATATAAAATTTAATTAGTACTGTTACTTTATAATCATGGATTTAAATGCAGCTCAAAACTAAATTTTTCGGCCATATTTTCACTTTTATTGCAGGGGAATTTTAGTCATGGAATATTTCTGGTTTCTAAACACATTCCAATTACTTGAGAAATATGTATGATTTTTACTTTTGTTGTAATGATAACTCAGCACTGATTATACGACCTATTCTGCATTTCAAACCATTAAAATATCATATATCTAACCCAAAGGAAATGAGTATTGTCAAATACCTGAAAAATTATGCATCCTCCACTGTGTGTTCATAAATGTCCATGCAGTCTTTCTTTCAAAGTAGGGGCTGTGATCAATGTGCCAGATGTCACAGCAAAGGCAGAATGGTGCAGCCAAGTGAATGTGCACTCAAATAATCAGGATAGCACTATATAGTTGCATTTTACACTCATCGTGTATGTATAGCAAAGTGCTAGCTCTATTTGTCATACAAAAGAAGAGTAATGGATTACATAGGAAAATAGAAAATTGAAGAACAGCAAGAATATGGAAAAAAGGATAATAAATGGTATATTATTTATTTAATCAATATGGTAACCAAGGTAGAACACTGATCCAAATGGACTTATTTCAGTCTCAGCCTAGTCAAATATAAATGACAATAGACAAGCAAGTTAACAAGAAGTATTATGAATGGAGACAAATTGTTGGGTGAAAATAACAAATAACCAATAACAGCAATAATAAGAGAGTACGCAGTAAAAGGGACAGTAAAAGGGGATGGTTGAAGTAATTAGTGAAGGAGAAGAAAATGAGAGTGAAATAGTGAAGGAATGGAACACAAAGTGTATTAGATAGCAAAAGCAAGGTAAGGGCACACAGAAATAAGCCACATACAATATATACAATGTGGAAGAGATGTCACATATTAGTTTATGGAAATATTGTGAGGAAGACAAAGGTGTCTGACTAGTGAAGAGGATAGTAGGTGATTAGGTGATGTGCACAGAGGGAAACCACTTGTAAATTCACTCAGACTTGAGATGATCTTTAAACTGAATATAAAATGATAGGTATGAGGTGAGGTTTTAAGATTAACAGGGAGGAATTCCAACATTGTAGGGCTTAAGATGGAGAATGCATGGCTTGTGCAATGAAGTCTGGTTCTGTGACAAAGACATGGACCAGAGTGGATAAAACTTCTTAGACTGTGTCTGATTGTCTGAAGAAGTTGGAAGCAAGGGAAGGAATGGAGAGTTGTTTGAGGAATCTGTATAGCTGATTGGCACATTGTTAGACAGTTAGTCAAAAGACTTTACTAAGCATGGTACCAACATGCTCATTTGTAGGCTGCAGAGTAATGCGACTGCAGGCAAAGTTCATAGGTTCATAGGTTCATACTAGGCTATCTGCCCTAGGGCATTTATTGCCTCTGTCTAACAGTGACACAGAAGTGATAATCTCCCATCCACTCATCAAGATTCCTCTTGAAGAGAGTCAATGAGGGACTCTGCCTAACCTGGACTGGGATTTTAGCATGCCCTATTTATTTCAGTGCTGAGGTTCAAGGATGCTGATAGCTTGGATGATGATGTAGTTTTTCTTGGATGCTGCTGCAACCAACGGATGTCCAAATTCAAACTGTTCTAGTAGGATGACTTTGCCTATGGTCTTGGGAGCAATGGGAAATATTATAAGATTAAAAAGGGAGATAATTAATTTTATTGCATATCTGTTCTAGGTGAAGGTAAAAGTTCAGTACAATCTTAAACAAATGCCAAGGCATTTGAAGGAGATAACTTGATCAATGGGGTTTTCAAGATGGTTATCTCCAGGAAGGGAAACAGGAATACCAAGTGGTCTCTGATGACCCAAGGCCAGGAGTATCAACCAGTACACCCCAAGGTGAACATGAGCTTATCTCCTGCTATTCCACAACTGTACCTGCATAAGGACATCAAAATGGGGCATACTTTTTCCACACGTATGCTACACACACAGTCATAGTTGTAGAATGGCCTGGAACAGACATTATATATACCCACTTGCAAGGGAGGTTTCTCCTACCATCTGCAAAATCTGTTTGTTTTCAGAAGTCACTACTCTATCACTTGGAGACAAAATTATACAATCATAAGTATAAATATCTAGAAGTTAATATAGAAAAAGTCAGCCATGCAGACAAAAATCCTTACTATGTTCTTTAAACTCCATCTCCTGATCCACTGACTCCCACAAATGAAGCAAATCAGAATGGAGTCTCCTCAGATTACAATACTGTTCACCAAAATGTGTGATAACAGTTATATCCTTATTGGATCAAGGTCTTGCTAGGCATCTGTGTTATGCAATGAGCTGTCACACTGGCCAAATAGATGTTTCTTAAAGTTCTTCTGCAGAAAAGAAAAAAAAAAAACAGGAAAATCCTCTTGTCCTGACTCCACACACTGGACTGCATTTCCCCATAATTGAATTAGCCATGGCAATCTCTCAGATCATCTTTAGAAGCTAACTAGAAATTGTATAGCTCATCAAATGAGGAACTGAAAGCACAGAATGTGCCAAGATTATATATCCCCCATTCTGAAGGAGGGATGGGCCTTCTTGAAATTGATTACATGTATAGATCTGCAATCGTGGGACTCATAGGTTCATAGGTTCATAGGTTCGTACTAGGCTATCTGCCCTAAGGCATTTATAAGTTACACCATAGGATGAGAATACTACGCCCTTTTAGGGTTTAGTTTACTATGCCTCTGTCTAGTAGTGACACAGAGATGACCCCCGGGGTAAACCTACGATCTCCCATCCACTCATCGAGATTTCTCTTGAATAGAGTCAGTGAGGGGCTCTGCCTAACATGGACTGGGATTCTGTTCCAGAGTGTAGGGAGCCTCTGGGTTATGAATCTGTCCCTCCAGCACATCCTATTTATTTCTGTGTTGAGGTTTAAGTCACTTGTTCTCGTGGCTCGGATGGATTTGGATTTTCTGAGGTGGAGCATGTCCATTAATTCAGGATTGGACATGGCCTTGTATGTCAGGCACAGATCACCTCTGAGTAGGCGGTATGCGACTGAATAGAGCTGGAGTTTTTCAGTCGGGCAGCATATGACATATGTTTAAGACCCTTTATCCTCTTGGTGAGGAACTTTTGGGGTCTTTCCAACTGCTGCAGGTGTCGGGTGAGATACATCCCAAATGGGGCATTGTACTCAATCATTGGCCTGATAAGAGAAGAGTACAGGGCACAATGACCTGTCTTGATCTAGATGTGAAACCCTTCATGATAAGGTGGGCAATATAGAAGGTCTTCCTAACCACTTTGGCAATGTGAGTGTCAAATGAGAGGTTACTGTCAACCTGGGTCCCTAGGTCCCTGATTACCTCTTCCATGGATTACCGCCTATGTGGTAATTTGTCGGTACCTTGTTTTTCCCAAAGGGTATGACTATACATTTTTTGGCGTTCAGCTTAAGGCCATGGCTCTGGCACCAATTATCCATTTCTATGAGGCCTCTCTGAAGGATGTTTGTGTCTGCTGGATTATCAATTATGGCGCCCAGTTTGCAGTCATCTGCGAACTTTGTCAGCCACAATCCTCCTACGTTTGCCTGTGCCTCGGAAAAATAAATGCCGAACAAGAGGGGTCCCAGGACTGAGCCCTGTGGGACAACGCTTGTGACTGGCTTAGAGTCTGACATAGCTCCAGCAACTCTGACCCTGTGGGATCTGTCCTTGAGCCAGTTTGCAACCCATCTTGTGACATATGGGTTTACATTTAAGCTGGTGAGTTTGTCTATGATGCCCGAGTGGGGTATTGTGTCAAAGGCTTTTGCAAGGTCAAGGTAGGCTGTGTGAACTGCCTTACCCTCATCAATGGCCTTAGTGACTGTTTCAAAAAAGTCGACCAAGTTCAAAAGGCAGGATCTGCCCTTGACAAAGCCAAATTGAGTAGGATCCAATGTCTGTAGGTCCCCAATGTCTTTGTTTATGAGTTCCATAATGATCCTCTCCATAGCTTTGCAGACCAGGCTCGTCAAGCTTATGGGACGGTAATTTCCAGGGTCCGTAGAAGCACCGCCTTTGTGAAGTGGGACCACTGTTGCCATACGCCACTCTTTGGGTACGTATCCTGTATTAAGGCTAAGATTAAACAGCAGCCTTATGTGTGGGTTTAGTTCCTCTTGGAGTTCATGTAGCACACAGCCCGGGACACCATCCGGTCCCATTGATGCTGTGTTTTTAGCTTTAGAGAGGGCGGCTCTCACCTGGGCATCTGAGATCTTAGGGAGGCTACACTCTGCTGGGATAGTTATTTCTCCTTTGGAGAAATTTGCACTGAACCTGTCTGCCAGAATGTTGGCAATGTCAGTGGGTTCAGTGTATTTTGTGTCATTTTGGACTAACTCTGAGCATATCTGGGAGTTTACACCCAGGTTTCTAACATAGCTAAAGAAGGCCTTGTGATTGTCTTTTGTGTCTTTTGCGATTTTTCTCTCAAAGTTGGCCTTGAATGATTTTATGAGTGATCGTAGTTTTTTGCTAGTACTGATCAGAGACGCCTTCCCTTTTAGGGATTTTGCTCTGTCATGTAGTAGCTTCCTCCTCCTGTTGTAAAGTTTGTTTATGGCTGGGGTCCACCAGACCGGGCGCCTGCCTTTGGGGGAATGGGTCTTGGTTTTATTTGGGATTGCATGATCCATGCATTCTTGAAGGTGCCCATAGAAAGCATTTGCAAAGGATTCAGCACATATCTATTGACCTCACAAGATCCAAATGTGGTGAACGTTTTGAAACATGAGGAGAATAAATGTAAGATGACATCTCTACTTAATTTAGCAGAAGCATATCGACGTCAAGCAGGAATGGAAATCAAACCAGAAGTGGATAAAAACCAGGCAGTAACTGAATGTGCTAAAAAAGAAAAGAAAGAATATAAGGTGAAGGATCAGATGAGACGGCAAGAAATGTGGAAAAAACATAAATATAGTTGCAAGTATAAAAAACTTCTTGGAGAGCCTCATGTTGATCAAGGTTCATAGGTTCATAGGTTCATAGTCTGGTACTAGGCTATCAGCCCTAGGGCCTATACAAGCCTAGCCATAACAATTCCCTGGCTATTTCTTCCCACATTATTTACTTTCCTGGACCCCTGTCTAGCAGGGCGACTGGCGTGATTTTCTCCCATCCAATCGTCAAGGTTCCTCTTGAAGAGGTCCAAAGAGGCACTCTGCTTGACATGTATGGGCAATCTATTCCAGAGTCTGGGGAGTCTCTGGGTCAGGAACCTATCCCTCCAGCATGTTTTGTTTATTGTGATGACAAGGTTTAGATCCCTGGGCGTGTAGCTCTGAGGGATTGGGATTTCTTTAAGTGTAGCATGTCCAACAGCTCTGGGTTTGACATGGCCTTGTATGTTAAGCAGAGAATATGTGACAGAGTATAGCTGGAGTTTTTAAGGCGGTCAGCGTAGGGCATCTGCTTTAGGCCTGTGATTCTTTTAGTGAGGTATTTCTGAGGCCTTTCCAGTTGTTGCAGATGTCTTGAGAGGTACATACCAAATGGGGCATTGTATTCTATAATGGGTCTAATGAGGGATGAGTACAGTGGGACAATGACCTCCTTTTTTCTGGATGAAAAGCCCTTCATGATGAGGTGTGCCACATAAAAGGATTTCCTGACTGTTGTGGCGATGTGGTTATCGAAGGTGAGACCACTGTCCACCTGTGTCCCTAAGTCTCTTATCGCACTTTCTGTGTTTAGTGTACTGCCACCTATATGGTAATTCATGGATACATGTTTTTCCCAAAGGGGATAACAATACATTTCTTGGCATTGAGCTTGAGCCCATGGCTCTGGCACCAAGCATCTGTTTCTGTAAGGCCCTTTTGTAGAGTATCCACATCATTTGGGATTCAATAATGGCTCCCAGTTTGCAGTCATCTGCAAACTTTGTTAGCCAGAGTCCCTTAGTGTTGACCTGTACTTCAGAGAAGTAGATGCCAAACAAGCCCAGGACTGAACCCTGAGGTACTCCACTTGTCTCTTGTCTGGAGCTGGATTTGGAGTCGGCTACTTTTACAGTGTGGGTTCTATCAGTAAGCCATTTAGCAACCCATTGGGTGACATAGGGATTAATGCCCAACTTAGTAAGTTTATCTATGATTCCAGAGTGGGGGATGGAGTCAAAGGCCTTGGCAAGGTCTAGATAGGCTGTGTGGACCACCTTACCCTTGTCCATGGCTCTGGAGACTGATTCAAAGAAGTCAATCAGGTTCAGGAGACAAGATCGGCCCTTCACAAACCCAAACTGGGTGGGGTCCAGTGTTTGAAGGTTGCCAATGTCTTTGTTTATAAGTTCCATGATAATATGCTCCATGGCCTTGCAGATAAGGCTTGTCAGACTGATGGGACGGTAGTTTCCGGGATCCAAGGTGGATCTGTGGATTGGGATAACTGTAGCTCTGCGCCACTCAGTGGGCACGAAACCTGAGGTGAGGCTATGATTAAACATGACACTTAGGTGAGGTGCCAGTTCATATTGTAGTTCATGTAGTACACAGCCCGGGATGTCATCTGGTCCCATGGATTCTGTATTCTTGGCTTTAGAGAGTGTGTTTTGTACCTGTGTGGCCGTTATTACTGGAATTTGGCATTCTTCCGGTATTGAGAGGGGCCATTTAGGGGTGAGAGGGAGTGAAGTTGGCACTGAATCGATCTGCGAGGATATTGGCAATATCCTTTGGATCAGTATATTTAATGCCATTCTGTTTTAGCTCAGCGCAGATCTGAGAATTGCCATTTAGATTCTTGACATAGTTATAGAATGCTTTGTGGTTGTCTTTGGAATCTTTGGCAATTTTATTTTCGTAACTAGCTTTGGAGGATTTTATGAGGCATCTCAGTTTCTTACTGAGGCCAGTAAGGGAGTTTTGCATCCTGGGATTTTCCTCTTTTCTGCAAAAGTTTCTTCCTTTTGTTGTAAAGTTTGTTTATGGCAGGGACCACCAGATTGGCTTCCTTTTTTGGATGAGAGCATTTTGGTTCTATTTGGGATGGCACGATTCATGCATGAGTGGATGTGCTCATACAGTGCCTTAGTGTAGGATTCAGCAGTTGAACTTTCAGTTCCGTCTGCATGGGTGTTATGAAGTTTGTCACTTCTGACTTGAGTAGCATGAAGTTGGCTTTGGAGAAGTTTTTATGGTGGTTTCTTTACTGGGGGTGGGGTGGGATGTGGATGTTAAGGGTGATTAGCTTATGGTCAGACCTGACTAACGAGGGGTGACCATAGGTATGGAGCATTGATTTCCCATTTGGTAATGACCAGGTCTAGGATATTGGAGCCCCTGGTGGGACTATGGATTAGTTGATCCAGGGCATTGGAATTTATGAATTCCAAGAACCGTTCAAAGGTGTTGGGACATGAGTAGTTTTCCCAGTTAATGGCAGGGTAGTTAAAATCACCCAGTATTAGGGTGTTTGGTTCTATCTTAATATTTTCCAGTATGTTTAGAAAGTTGTAGTGAGAATCTTGGGGTATGGTGGGGATCTGTAGCAAGCTACAATTTGGATTGCAGTCTTACCTAGTGTTAGTTGCACTTGGAGAATTTCAGACACATTGTGTTGGCCAACTAGCCTGGTGGTGTGAATATCCTTGGTGAATATTGACACTCCTCCACCTTTAGTGTTTGTTGTAGCCTGGTATTGCAGGGGTGCTCTCTGGAGCCTTGAACCAGGTCTCAGTTACTGCACAGATATCGATGTTCTCCATTTTTAGGAGTGCCTCGAGAGAGTGCATTTTGAGGTTTAGACTTCTAGCATTGAGTAGCATTACCTTCAGATTTTGCATGCTTGTACCTGTTACAGTATGAATGCATGCAGGAATGGTTAAGGAGATGTGAATTTATATCAAGAAATGAAAGGTTAATATTGGCAGCCCAAGATAGTGGGCTGCGTATACACTGGTTTACTAAGTCCATTGAACATGTGTGAGAAACAGACATATGTAGGTTTTGTGGAACCGAGTTAGAAACAGTTACACACCTTATTGCTGGTTGTGATGCTCTAATGGCAGAGGGACTGTATACTGAAAGGCATAATAATGTGGCGAGATTGTTACACTAGAGTTTGTGCAAACATTATGGTATCAAAGTGGCTGAAAAATAGTGGAAATAAGAGCAACAGAGAATCATAGAAAATGATGAAGTTCACATCACATGGGATCACCCAATACCAACAGTTCAAAAGATAGATGCTAGAAAACTGGACATTGTGATCCAAGAAAAGAAGACAAAAGTAGCATTGATCATTGAAATTGCCACACCTAGTGACTATAGTGTCTTCCGTACAGAGAGACACAAAGTCATAAAATACCTTGGAAGAAAGATACCCAGACAGTTTCAATAGTAGTAGGAGCAACTGGTCTTATAAAAAAGAATTTACAATCATATTTAGATATGTTACCAGTTCATGTAAAACCATATGAATTGCAGAAGGAGTAATTACTGGGCACATTGCTGGTACTGCGAAGAGCACTTTTGGCTAACATCAAAAAGTGAAATAATACTAAATTCATGAACTTTAATCATACTCTGATTTAGGAATGGGGTCCATTCCTGTTATGGTATTAGAAACCCAAATGACTTGGAGAAATCAAAAGACAGAAACCCTATGAGCAAGTTAAATCTAAGAGTACCACAACTGAATGCCCCTGACACAGCATGGGTCATAATGATTGTAGTACTGCCTCACAGTACTGTAGGAGTACATTTAAAGTATATAAGACCATACTGACATACATCCTGATTTTTACCTCTAAGTTACAGAAAAATAAAGAACTAAATAGGGAAAAGGACTGACATTTGTGGCACATTTTAAATGACAGTGCTATTGAGCTTAGAACTTCTGAAAATAAATTCTAAGCTTTAGGACAGATGGAGCAAAAGTTGATAACAAGTTAAGAAAAAAGTCTGTCTGCAAGGAAGTATAAGTATTGGTCACATGCTTCATGGGGACTGTGACCAGTATGAGTGGAATCATCATGTTTGGTTGGCCATGATTCAGTAGGTTCATGAGCATAGCCTTGACGCTAACTGGCCCTTGATAATGCAGTATGCAGCGCAGGTACCATATTATGCAACTCCTCATAGAACGAAATGTCTGTGAAATAGAAAATTTTGAGTAAAGATTGTGTAGACTATCAATTCCACAGAGGTCGTCATCATGTACTCATAGCATGTGCTATACTATGCATACCACATTATTTTTCTCCTGACATGACCACAATGTCTCTGTCTTACAGTCTCATTCACACTGTAATTTGATGCTATCCGTACTAACTTTCTCTTAGCAGTATTCTAAATTTTGATGAATTATGGTTTCTCTTATCACAAGTGGACAGATAATATTTCAGAATAATAGTGATATTAGGGGTAGCAGAGACATGCCTAAGCTGACCTCAGTAGGCTGGAAAATACTAAAACCATCATAGCACACAGCTAATGCTATAATTCACAAATGTATAAAAATTGTGATATAAGGTGACATCACCAGAAAACAAACTGTCTGCCATAAAATGTTGTTGTACAGAGAGAGAGAGTAAGAGAGAGAGACACACACACACACACACACACACACACACACACACACACACACACACACACACACACACACACACACACACACACACACACACACACACACCATAAAATTGTGTTCGGGTTGGCAGCGTGTTTTGCAGACATGTGTATGTGCGAGGCCTTCCTCACAGCTAGTAACCATGCAAGTGCACTTCATTGCCTGTCATACTGCAGGAGGTTCTTAAATTTTCTAACATTTCCTCCCTTCCATAACACAAAAATAATAGATCACTACCATGTTGAAGGAGTCACCATGCAGGAGCTGGAAGAACTGTGTTGCCCTCATATACAGTATATGGGGGGGTGCAGGGAATACCTATTTCTGTAGAAAACACAGCAACCATACCTCTCAACCGCTTAATGCAAGAAATCTGGACAAAGCCCAACAAAATGGGGGAACAAGGGCCAAAAACAAGGACATATTTTAAATATTACTCTTATAAACTTAGAAAGTTGCTAGGGTAACAGGGTTTGTTTAAAAAACGTTTTCTGAAGGATTTGAAGTCTGAAACTCAAATGTATGCCATTATTTAGTGACTTCAATCCTCAGATCTTCCCACTGATTTGTCAGAATGCCAAAAATTTTATGAGGAAACCAAAAATAAGAGTAAAAAATCTGGACATTCTGCGAAGATCTGGACAGTTGATAGTTATTGCATTTGTAGCTTTTAGAATACTTTCTACTGAGATCTTCCAGGGAGCAGCTAGTGAAACAGTGGGTTTTTCCTGGCCACCAATCTAACAAATATCACACTAGTTTCCCAGTGCCAATCTGTGGCATGTGGAGGAGCATATCTGATTCCCTCATACCACAGAGAAGAGAAGAAACACCATGTCAGCATTTTATTAAGTAACCTATTTTGAGTTACTGGTAGTCACTGACTAAACACATATTGCCATCATGGTCTTGCCTACAACACATAGACAATGGTATAGCAACCATAAGGAATTTCACTTCAAAAACTACCATGTTGGCTGCAATGCACAGGATATAATGTAGCATTGCACCACCAAGGCAGTGTCTACACTTCCCACATCTAGTACACATTTGCACTATATCACAATTTATGTGGGGTGATTCCCCCCAAGGCATCTTGTGAGTAATTCCAAATATGTTCTGGAGCCAAAGCTAATGACAACAATAAAAAATGTGCAGACCATGGCAAAGCATGCATATAGCACTGCCTTGTCACACAGACAAAATATCCTTTAGTGTAGGACCAAACTGATGAAGGCCTGCTTCTGCTGTTTAGATGTCTCTGTTAATGCCCTACACCATGTTGCACAAACATGCAGTGAAATGGATTACCTATGGGTGTTCACTGCACTGGTGGCTGAGCTTCTTAAGTGCAAGAATGTTATGCATATTAATGTATAAAATAATGCATGGACTGGCCACTCTGTAAATCAGACACAGGGTACCCTGATAACACAGAACTCACAGCAGGACACAACTGTCTTTCAAGGCATAGGTGAAGAGGAACACAGCAACAGGTGCCATCAGTAGACATTGTGGAGAGGGGGCTACAGATGTGGGTGAGTGTATCATGGTCTGGTGATTGTGTTGAGCCAGGAAGACTGACTGTGCTATAGGGATCTCCAGTGTGGTGTACTTGTAAAGAGGTAGTTTTTAGTGATGAGTGTGTGAATATAGAATATGAAGTACTTGTACATTACTCTGTGGGGGGTAGGCCCAGAAGACCATCAGGAGATGTCTGCAATGACTGTGCATTTCCCTGTAAATAGGCCCTCACTCTCTGAAGAACTTAAGTAGTGAACTCCATAGCTAGCACAGGGGTTGTAGTGCTCATTGAGCATGAATTGTGGGTTGTACAATGGGTGATTTCAATGTGTGCGACCTATCCATATCTGCATCAACAGACTCCTGCTGAACCATTATTACTAGTAGCTGATAGACATGGAGGTTGTGGCTATATGTAGCTTAGACAATCTTATTGTATAGCGGTCTTGCCCATTAGAAGTATTAGCACACCGGCCATGAGAATGGCAATGCTCATAGCAAAATTTTCACCAGTGTCTTAAAAATTCTGCTTAAATGAGCAAGGCTCTCTCTGAAGTAATCATGCAGACCATGTACCTCACCAATCAGCACTGCAGTGACTGTGGTTGCATCAACCTGTGCCTGCATGATGATACTGCATATTTATTGGGTGGTGACCATGGATACGTTCAGCTCAGGTGTGAGGTGACAACCAAGGTATTAGCAGCCATCAGTACAGGCAATTGATATTTTTTCCTCATGATCATTGGAACTAACAGCACCCACTAATGTCACAGTTGCAGGAAAAGAGACTGCACTCTGGGCTGATTTTTGTCAGCCAATTATTTGCTAATGTGTAATCCTGAAAAAGGAGAGGTGAGTTACTCAGGCAATGGAAGAGTGTCTGTCTGTGGAAGGGGGTGGTAATATGCCTGACAGTGCTACTTTGGCCTCAGACTGTGCTAGGCTGCAGCAACCATCATCAGTTTACCAATAGTAGGCATGTCAACATACATAGTTGTGGATGCTGACAATGAGGTATCTGGGAACACAGAAAAATGCTCCCAAGTATATAAATGCAATCTCATCACTCATCCAAATCCCATTGAATGTACAACTATAAAACAGACTGGTATATAGAATATTTAAGAAATATACATTGTACATAATGCTGTTGTAACTGAAGTACTGATGTGCTTGTAAGAACAAAAAGACCATACTTGGTAGGGGTATAGATCTGGTTCAATGTGGTTGCACTCCATGAAATGCATACATATATACACACACACACACACACACACACACACACACACACACACACACACACACACACACACACACACACACACACACACACACACACACACACACACACACACACACACACACACACAGTATCTCACACACACACACACACACACACACACACACACACACACACACACACACACACACGTGCACACACACACACACACACACACACACACACACACACACACACACACACACACACACACACACACACACACACACACACACACACACACTTACTTGTCAGGGTAGTTTTCCATCCCCAGCCCTGAGAAAAATGCTACAGATGAATTGCTCTGCATTCCATTTAAGCAACATGGGATTTTATAACCCTCATTAAAAAAAAAAAAAGAAAATGCACACTATAATTTAGAATAGTCCCCTTATTTTCAACAAATAATACCAGAGAAGTACAGTTCAGCATGACACCCCCTACCATGTAGGTGAATACAAGTAAATTCCTCATAATTCTCAAAACCTACATACAAAATTTCAGTAAACAAAAACATTCAGAAATGCGTGGTCACTCACAGTCACACTTACTCAGCTAAGTTGGAAAGACAAGATGAAAAGCCACCTCATTCCGACAGCCACAGCCTTGGTTATATTGACAAGCTATTCATTCCACAAGCACCCACGAAACATGAGTGAGACACCATTTGTCATCTTCAGAATGCTTCAACCCCAAAAGCCTCATGACTCAGACAACAGGTTTGGCAGCTAATTACGCACATACAATACACAGATAAACTAAAGGCAGTCAGCAGTGTGAAATCCTCTGTCACTAGTTCTATTGAAAAAGGCTTGTAGTTCTTCATCCCACAAGCGTAGCTTATGCTATGGTAAATAATGCACAGTGACAGCACCTGCTGTGTACATTCCTTCCAGTCAGGCGTCCACAGATATTAACCTATCCCCCAAACCACCTTTAAGTTTGGAAACAACAGCAGCTAATGTATCAAACCAGTTCCACATGTGCAGGCAGTATGCCCTTTGAAATGTCCAAACGGAATTCACTTTATCTCAATCTGCTCCATATGCGAAAAGTATAGAAATTTCTGTAGAATGATAAGCACTATAATGGCCACGGGCATATTTATTTTACAGTCTGAGGCTAATAGCACAGCAATTATGCTAGTGAATCTGTTTTGAGTAAATGTCTCTGACTTGCTCTTTTTCACATTGTGCACCCACATAATTAATGCAAAGTACATTGTGCATGTGTGGACAGATCTGTGACCCTTGTGGGCATATGGATATGTGCAACATTTTACCATGGCCCTCAACTGTTCTAAAAAGCAAAAACTGAAGTAATTGTGGATACTCCAGGCTATACATAATCATGTCTCACAGACCCACACACACACACACACACACACACACACACACACACACACACACACACACACACACACACATGCACACACACATACATACACACACACACACACCATCAGAGGTTTGCTCTGTGCTTCATGTCCGCTCCAAGGCATATGAATCAAGCAATATCAGTGAATATAAAAAATCTAGACATGACTTTCGTATAGCTATCAGAACACCAAAGTAGAATTACAGTCATATGCTGGAAGGCTGTCACTCAACTGCTAATGTAAGGTGTATGTAGCAAGGCCTGGAAAGCATCATAGGCTACAAAGACAAAGGCAGAGGGATGACTACTGACAGCCAGTTTTCACCAGACCATTTCAATGAATTATATGCCCAGTTTGAGGTACAAAACACCAAGTCAAAGGTTACCAACATAAGAGAGAGGGGCAGAGAGGAGGCACCACCATCTTCCACAATATCACTGGCAAGTGTGGCAAAGTCCTTGAGGAGGATAAACCCCCAGAAGGCAGCTGATCCAGATAATATTGCTGGAAGGACACCCAAAACCTGTGCTTCAATGCTTGATAATGTGCTAGCTGATATATTCAATCTCTCTCTTGTACAAGCTACAATTCCCACTTGTAATAAGCCAACCACTATTATTCCACTACCAAAAAAGGGCAAAGCTAACTGTCTGAATGAATACCGGCCAGTTGCATTGACTCCAATAGTGATGAAATGCTTTGAGAGAATCATTATGAGTCATATTAAGTCACTTATACCTGATACAATGGACCCCTTGCAGATTGCATGTAGGCCGAAGAGGTCGACAGAGGTTGCAGTCAGTACAATATTACATACAGTTCTTACTCATTTGGAGAATAAGGACTGTTATGCTCACTTGCTGTTTATGGATTATAGTTTGGCCTTCAATACAGTGATACCAACAAAGCTCATTAATAAGCTGCCCATACTGGGTGTGTTACCCTCTCTTTGCAATTGGGCCTTGGATTTTTTAACAGACAGACCACAGTCAGTTAGGCTAGGGAATAAAATGTCTAAAACAATAATAATGAATTTAAGAACTCCACAAGGCTGTGTGCTGAGTCCAGTGCTGTACACCCTCTTCACTTGTGATTGTGTTGTTTCTCAACACAACACCGATATTGTCAAATTTATGGATGAAACAACTGTCATTGATCTGATGTCCAGAGGTGATCAGTCAGAGTATAGGAGGGAAGTGGAGAACCTTGTGAAGTAGTGTTGGAAGAGTAATCTCTCAATACTAGCAAAATAAAAAGAGATGATCATTGATACATGGAGAAATGGAGGGCAGCATTTACCATTATATACTGGCGAGTCTGAGGTGGAAAGACTGGCTACATTCAAATTCCTTGGTTTTAGCATCCCTGAGGACCTTACCTGGACTCATAACATCACAGACCTGGTAGGGAAAATCCAGAAGTAACTGCATTTTCTGAGAAGCCTTGGGAAGTTTGACATGCCTAACACCATCCTCAGCAACTTCTACAGATATACAAATGAGAGCATTCTCTCCCACTCTATTACAGTATGGTTCAGGAATACTAATATGGGTTTTCAATACTCTGCAGCAAGTAACACAAATTGTGCAAAACACCATTGGAGTAAAACTCCCTGCATTGGAGGGCATCTACACCAAAAGAGTTTTATGAGGGCATAAAATGTTATCATAGACACTACCCACCCACAGCATAAACTGTTTATACCTTTACTGTTAGGGAGGTGTTACAAGAGCATAGAGGCCAGAATAACCAGTCTGAAAGACAGTTTTATACCTCAAGCTATTATACTGTTAAAAAAACCTCATATACTACCTCTCCCTCAAGTATTGTAAGTTGGTTCACATTTGGAGGTAAATGAGCTTTGTTTGCACAAATGTGCTCTTTTGCATCGTTATATATATTCACTGATATTTGTATTTATATTATTGTCTTAGATGACTTCTTCTTAATTGTTATTGTTTTTATATGTCGCTGGAGGACTTGCAGAATAAGAATAACATTGGACTTTGAATTGAACTGAATCCTGTCAATCAATGATTCTAAATACTACTATATGGTGGCAAAGTGGCATGCACTGAATGCACTGATGTGAGCTAGCACCGTCTTCTTATGGATTGTGACCTGTGAAATGAATATGGTTTCCAAAGGCACTGGTGTATGCATGCTCCCTATTAGTATTCTAAACAATCCAAAATATTTCTGTACACAATGTAGAGTTCACCAGGAATACCTGTGTGGAATAGTTTATGAAGTTCCCCAGTATGAATGGAAATGTAAAGTACAGCCTTGCTAGGGTGGTCACTGCTACAACTACCTTTGCCCACTTTTTTGAACAGTACTGGCTCCACTACAGTGACCTCAAAAGCAAGAGGTGTTACCTAGAACCTCTGCAATAATAGGAAGAGAACATCAGAGAAAGTACTCCTAATTGGACAGCAAATATACATAACAGGGATATTTTAATGTAATGCAATGCAGAATTATGAAGATACTTGCAAAATAAACTTCATGTAAATTGCCATTTTCTTTAGATTTTTTACTCATGAGCAGACTGAAGAGAATGAACTCTTTTTTCAAATGTGTATGAAGCATCTCCCCAGATTCGGAGCTAAGTACATAACTGTTATAGTCAATCAACATGTAGAAATCATAGAGAAAGATTTTCATAAAATTATATTAGGCTGTGGGTTATAGTGACACCAACTGGCCTCAGCAATAAACTCCACTGGAGACAGCAGTCCATGCAGTTGAAGGCAATGACTCACTCACCTAACCTGTGAATGGTAACCGCACTGTCAATGTAGGATCATATGCTTGGCGCATCTTAAAATTCCAGCATGTTAACTGCTATTCTCTACCATACAACTGTGGATTTCATCCCTATCATGCTGTGTGTACTGCCACAGCCTAGCCAGTCCTACACAGAGCAACAGTCATAACGTATAGGTCTCTCATAAAACCTCCAGTTAGAGAAAGAGTCCCTCCAAAGTCTATAATTCTCACTATCCTACACATAGCTCACTGTATTAACAGTAATAAATGACACACTCAGGGCATGCTAGCAAAATTACTCTGTTTTGTACTACTGGTTGGCATATACTTTATTGCCTGCTTGTCATATTCTGATAGCTGCCCAGATCTGGGCCACTGGATTGGATGTAATACCAGTATGGTCAACATGTTGCCATGTGGGGGGGGTGGAGTGGTGAAGATGGTAGTAGCTTAATTGCAACATGCTATACTATTAGAAAATTTTTGACAGGATCTTATTATCAAATCTGATCCAGTCAAAGCTAAAAGTGAAGCAAACCATGTATTTTGTCTCAGGAATACATTTTATTAGTCAAAAATTAGCAATACAAAAAATCCTGTTAAAAATA
Organism: Protopterus annectens; assembly: GCF_019279795.1. NCBI lineage: Eukaryota > Metazoa > Chordata > Ceratodontiformes > Protopteridae > Protopterus > Protopterus annectens. Next base: position 457,744,671 of record NC_056751.1, read on the forward strand.
TGTATCAACAGTCCACTAGAAGGATATTGGTTTCCAAAATTACTAGGTAAGAGGCCATCTCTAAAAAGAAGGAGTTCCAGAAGACTTTGCCATTCATGCCAAAATTATCCTTAAAAATATACAGTATGGCTAGAAATGTAGACAATACAAAAGAATGATACCAGTTTGAACTTCTAAAAACTATGATCCAAGAACAGAACACTCACTTAAACAGCAAAAAGATTGGGCGAGCAAGAAAACCGCAATGAATTTTTAATGTCTCAAAGTAAGTGGGTATTGTGTAAACTGAATGACCTAGAAACTGTGGAAGATGAAACAAAGAAAGTCATTTTGGTGTGCTTGAGAAAATAGAAGAAAAAAAAACATGGCTAAATTCCTCACCAGCTCAGTTCCAAATGGATTAAGCCTCCAGGAGGGCTTGAGAAATGGTATAGAAAACTTAAAGGTCTCTCATAAAATGTCCAGTTAGAGAAGAAACCTCTCCCAGGTCTATCATTTTCAAATTCATCTCACACCTTGACAAATAATAACTTGTTACTAGAACATCTTGGTCAACTCCTTCTCTAAAAATGGACAATTCTTTGATCAGATTTTATAATGACAGAAAGTAATAACCAAAAAAGGTGTGGTTAACACTGGTAAACACCCCAAAAATGTGGTGTTACATGTCACATTTTATTTCAGGAAAGATTAAAAGTATTTCAGAGGGTATATACATATATTTCCTCCTTTGAAGATGCCCTTTTATTTCTTAATTCTACAAAAAAGAGTATGCAATCTTTTACTTTATTATTTTATTTGACATTTTTAACCGGGTTGATCCAACTGAGCCAAGGGCCCATTTTCAGTGGAGACCCAAGTAGAAAAGCACCAATCAATATACAAACATACAACAGGCATACAATAATGATCAAAAGTACAATCCCATAACATGAGGAGACAAACTCCAGTGTACAGTAGAGAAACTCATAAAGCCAATGAAAATTCCCATTACAAAAGTATGCAGTGTAAAAGAGGTGCACTCAGTTGTTTAACAAAAGAGACATAGCAGTGGTATAATTTCAATCCTTATGATGCAGGTCGGTAAAATCATTGCATTACATGTCAGAGAGTAAAATAAATAAAAGGAGATAATTCTAATAGTATAGAAGAGGAGTGAGTCCAAAAGAGGGGTATGTAGAGACAATAGTGATGTCATGGGGCTTGACATGAGCAGGACCACAGCTTTTGGAGATAGTGTTTTAACTCTCTTTTAAACTGGTGATGGTGGAAGATATTTCTTATATTAAGGGGGAGTAAGTTCCAAACATGTGCTACTGGGCACTTGTAAACATACTTTCCAATGTTCTTTTTGGCTTTGTACATGTCAAGAAGATGTTTGTCAGTCATACGGAGGTGTCAGAGGAGGGTGTAGTGAGATACTAGGTTGGAGAGGGAGGGGCAGGAAGAGGGATTGTCGAGAACAGAATGTGTGACATGTAATTGAGGAAGTAGTAGTTGATGTGGGAATGCAGCCATTGAATCTTCTTTAGGGCAAGACAGTGATGAGAATTCTGAGGAAGTTTTGTGGCAAATATGGCTATTTTATTGTATGTTTGGTCAAGTTTCGTCACTAGAGTACATTGAATGTTTGTAAGGATAGGGGCAGCATAAAACAGACATGGTAAGAGTGACTGAGCCAGGGAAAGTTTGAGGTAAATGTAAGGAATTTCTGTAAAGTAGTCTAAGTTTCTGGTGTTTTTTCATACATTGTTGGATGTGTAGGTTGAATTTTAGTTCATTGTCGATTATGGTGCCAAGTAGTTTTGTATGAGGTTCGGCTTTAATGATGGAATTGTTGAGGGAGTTGATGGCAAAGGAGGATTTGTATTGTGACAGTGTTCTAGAAAAGAAGAGAAGGAGTTTTTTTGGGGGGATTTAATACTAGCTGATTATCAGAGATCCATGTTTTGACAGATGAGAAAGTTTCCTGAATGAGTGTTAAGAGATTAGAAATACTATGGGCAGTGGGGATAAGTGTGGAATCATTGGCGTATTGTAATTGAGTTGAGAGTTTTCAAGCATGTATGAATGTAATTTGTGAAGATATTGAACAAGAGGGGGCCTGGGATTGATCCTTGAGGAACTCCTGTGTTGACTGGAAGGAAGGAAGAGAAGACAATTTACCAGCGAACAGACTGTTGCTATTAGAGAGGTAGTTGGAGAACCAGTTTACTGAGGAGCTGAAGGGGTTGAGGTCTGACAGTTTATTTAGAAGTTTAAAGTGAGAAACGATATCAAAAGCCTTAGAGAGACTGAGGAATAAGCAGGAGATGAGCATGTTGTTATCACGGGCCTTGGCTACTATTTGTTTGAAAGAAAGTAATACAGTGGATGTACTGTGGTGGGGCCTGAAACCATGTTGGTTGGAGGTTAGCAGGTTATTGTCAAGCAGGTGTTTGAGTAACTGGGTATGTATGCATTTCTCAAGAATTTTGTTGATAGGGGTAAAGATGGCAATGGGCCTGTAATTAGAAGGGTCAGTGTAGTTTCTGGCTTAATGTAGTAGGATTGTAAAAAAGGATTTCCATATGTCAGGAACACAGTCTTCATTAGTGGATTTATTTATAAGTATAGACATAGGGTAGGCAATAGATTCTGCAGCAATTTTAAGAAAGTAAGAAGGTAGTTTGTGAGCAGAGGGGGAGCAGGGTTTGAGTTTCAGCAAAAGAGATTTGATGTAGGTGGTGGGAACTGGTTTAAATGAGAAGCTATTGGAAGATGATTTGTTGGGGGATGAAGGAAGGGTAGAGGAAGTTTTCAGAGAGAAATGGACTGGAGCCATACAAGCTTAGGGATAGAAGACTGTTTTATAAAAAATATATATATGTATAAATAAATAAATTCATGAGGAGAAGGAAAACACTTGCACCACACCACACTCAACACATAGTCCCACTAAACCTACACCACCAAAATCCACACATAGAAACACTAAAACATTCACAGAGGCTCTCAATAATAATCTGCTCAAGCAACAGAGACCTCCAACGCAGAAATACAAGCAACCTCCACCCCCCAACACAACCCAAATGACACATAGACCACAGACTCAGTGTGCCAATAAACCACAGGTCATAAGGCAAACCAACGTACCCAACACACTAGTCATAGGTGACTCTATAGTCAGGCACACTGATGTCCCACTCACTAGGCTAAACAAGGAGAGGGTTAGTGTCAGCTGCCTGTCAGGTGTCAGGATCTGTCACATAACCCATGCACTCAGGTCACACCACAACAAGTACATATATGACTCTGTCATTGTCCATGTTGGTGCGAATGACCTGAGATGTACCTCCCTGGACTACATGAAAAGAGACATGGAAGAGCTCTCCAATCTTGTAGCCCAGGCAGGTATGACCCTAGCCCTGAGAAGCATCCTGCCATTTCCCAGAATGATACCGCAGTCCAAGGAAAAAATGATTGACTTCAACAATTGGCTAAGCTTCTGGCGTCATTCTAAGGGGATCCAGTATCTGTCTGCCTGGGACAACATGGTCGACAGACCATGATGTTTTGCCAGAGATGGCCTGCACTTGTCTCCCCTGGGATTCCAGATACTGACTAAGGCTCTTGCCGCCCCTATAGTTCCTTTTTTAGGCAAGGTTCAAATGACAAATTCACCACCGTAACAGGAACAGGCAAGCAAAAACTGAGGGTGATGCTAACCAATGCTATAAGTCTAAATCTCAAAATGCACTCACTCGAGGCAATCCTTAAAATAGAGAACATCAATATCTGTGCAGTGACTGCGACCTGGTTCAAGGCTCTAGAGAGCACCGTTGTATTACCAGGCAATAACTCATACCACACTTTTTGGCCATCTAACCTGGACCAGAACACCAAAGGCAGATGTGTGTCAGTATTCATTAAGAATATCCACACCTCTAGGCTAGTTGTGCAGCATAATGCATCCAAGGTTATCCAAGTGCAACTAACTCTGAGCAAAACTGCAATCCAAATTGTAGCTTGCTATAGATCCCCCACCATGCCCCAAGATTCCCACTCCTCTTTTCTTGATATACTGGAAAATATTAGGTTCAACCAAACACCCTAATAATGGGCGATTTCAACTTCCCTACCATTAACTGGAAAAACTACTCATGTACCAACTCCTAAGTTCAACGCTTTCTGGAATTCATAAATTCCTATTCCCTGGATCAACTTATCCACACCCCCACCAGGGGCAACAATATCCTAAACCTACTCATTACCGACATGAGTGACCAGTGTTCCACACCTGAAGCCAGCTCCTCATTGGTCAGATCCTACCATAAGCTAATCACCCTAGATATCTGCATCTTACCCCCACCCACCATTAAGGAAACCACAGTAAAAAATTTCTCCAAAGCCAACTTCATGCTTCTTAAGACAGAAGTGGCAAACTTCATGACACCTATGCTGATGGACAATACAGTTACGACTGCTGAATCCTACACAAATGCACTCTATAAGCACTTACACGAGTGCATGGATCATGCGATCCCAAACAGAACCAAGATGCTATCCTCCAAAAAAAGGAAGCTAATCTGGTGGTCCCCTGCCATAAACAAACTCTACAACAAAAGGAAGAAACTGTTGCAAAAGAGAGTAAAATCCCATGAGTGGAGGAGCTCCCTGGTCAGCCTCAGTAAGAAGCTGAGATCCCTTATAAGATCTTCCAAATCTAGCTACAAAAACAAAATCACCACTGATTCTAAGGGTAACCACAAAGCATTCTATAGCTATGTCAAGAATCTCAATGGCAACACCCATATCTGTTCTGAGTTACAGCACAATGGCACAAAAATTACAGAACCAACTGATATTGCCAGTATCCTGCCAGATAGGTTCAGTGCTAACTTTACCCCCCTCTCACCGAAAAAGGGCCCATATTTATACAGAAAGAATGCAGAATCCTTGTAATCGCATCTATGCAGGTAAAAGCTGCATTCTCTAAAACCAAAAACACAGCATCCATGGGACCAGACAACATCCCAGGCTGCATTTTACATGAACTTCAGAATGAACTGGCTCCCCACCTAAGCACCATGTCCAATCATAGTCTCATGTCAGGCTTTGTGCCCACTGAATGGTGCACAGCAACAGTTCTCCCACTCCGCAAAGGGGGAGCCACCACTGATCCTGGGAACTATCGCCCTATTAGCATGACAAGCCTGGTCTGCAAGGCCATGGAACTTATCATCATGGAACTCATAAACAAAGACATTGGTAACCTCCAAACTCTGGACCCCACCCAGTTTGGGTTTGTGAAAGGCAGATCATGCCTTCTGAACCTGATCGACTTCTTTGAGGCAGTCACGAAAGCCGTAGATGAGGGTAAGGTGGTTCACACAGCCTATCTTGACCTCGCCAAGGCTTTTGACACTATCCCCCATTCTGGAATTATAGCTAAACTCACTAAACTAGGTATAAATCCCTACGTCACAAGATGGATTGCCAACTGGCTAACTGACAGAACCCACACTGTAAAAGTTGCAAACTCCAAATCTGACTTCAAACCAGGGACAAGCGGAGAACCACAGGGTTCAGTCCTGGGACCTCTCCTGTTTTGTATCTACTTGTCTGAAGTACAGGCTAACACAGAAGGCCTCTGGCTAATGAAGTTCACAGATGACTGCAAGCTAGGAGCCATAGTCGAGTCCCCAAATGATGTGGACATCCTACAGAAGGGCCTCACTGAGACTGATGTCTGGTGTCAGAGGCATGACCTCAAGCTCAGTGCCAAAAAGTGCATTTTCATCCCCTTTGTTAAAAACTCTGTACCCATGAACTACACATAAAAGGCAGTCTACTTAATGCCGAATGTGTGATAAGAGACCTTGGGACCTAGGTGAACAGTAATCTCTCCTTTGATAATCATATTGCCACAGTAGTCAGGAAATCCTTCTATGTGCCACACCTCATCACAAAAGGGTTCTCATCCAGGAAAAAAGAGATCATTGTTCCCCTCTACTCGGCACTCATTAGACCCATTATAGAGTACCTCGCCCCTTTTGGAATGTACCTCACAAGACATCTGCAGCAGCTGGAAAGGCCACAGAAGTACCTTACACAGAGGATTATTGGCCTCAAACAGATGCCTTACATTGACCGTCTCAAAAATCTCCAGTTTTACTCTGTAGCATATCGCCTACTCCGAGGAGATCTCTGCCTAACATATAAAGCTATGTTAAACCCAGAGCTGTTGGTCATGCTTCACCTTAAGAAATCCCAATCCCTCCGAGCTACATGCTCTAGGGACCTAAACCTTGTCACCACAATAAACAGGACATGCTGGAGGGATAGATTCCTGTCCCAGAGACTTCCTATACTCTGGAACAATCTACCTATCTATGTCGAGCAAAATTCCTCATTAGCACTCTTCAAGAAAAATCTTGATGAGTGGATGGGAAATAGGAAATACACCCTGGGGATCACTTCTGTGGCTTTGCTTGACAAGGGCTCAGGGAATTAACTTTCTTGGGTAGCGTAAGTTATTGGCTATACTTATTTAGGCCCTTGGGCCAATTGCCTAGTACCTACCTATAAACCTATGAACCTATGAAAATGGGGCACTAATAGAATGGAAAAGTGTGTTTATCTAAATAAAGTATACTTTTTTGTATACAATAATATAGGTGCAGAAACATCACTCAAGACAATGAATCTAATTCAAAAATATTAACACGAGGTTTAAGCCTGGTGTACACCTTATGGTAACCATTTCTGATTCATACCCAGCCCTGTGACAGCAATGCATCACTTTACAGTGTACTCGAGTAGTGTGCTGTCTCAGCCGTCTATCACAAATGCTACTGAGGTATGCGTGTGATGATGAAAATGGCCAAAAGCTTGCTTTTACTTGATCATGTTAGACATGAGTGCCAGGGAGTTTAGCAGACTGTTATTGTCATGGGTGTGTGCATATGTGTTTGTGTGGCTGCATGTGTGAGTTTATGTAGAGGTATGAATGGTGTATGGTGAATGTGTGTATGTGTGTGTGTGTGTGTGTGTGTGTGTGTGTGTGTGTGTGTGTGTGTGTGTGTGTGTGTGTGTGTGTGTGTGTGTGTGTGTGTGTGTGTGAAGTGTAGAACTGTCATACCTCCACACTGCCCTACTGTTAACAAGCAAATACTATGATACTTTGCATGAGAGAACACTACATACAAATATTTCTGATATAGGCAATAATGCCATTCAAATCTGCTAATATACCAAAACAGCTATTCTCATAATAAGTTTCCATGTTGTTTTTAATGATATCTAAATTTGTGTTTGCTTTAATGTAATTTGGTAGACTATTCCATGCATCACCATCATTTAGATAACCAATTAGTACACTTTTCATTCCTATAAAATTTTCTACATAGGTTGTCTGATGATTGTTTACTACTTTTTGATAACCCCAAACATTTGCAGAGGTAGTTGTGTCTAAATGCCTTACATCTGTGAACAAGGTCTCCTCTTAAATGTCTATATGAGACATTGTACAAGTTCAGATATTTTATTATTTAATAATAACTTAAAATTTCACATCAATGGATGCTCTTAGTATATTTCTGTTGCTGTCTTTCCAATTTAGTCATGATTGTTTGATGATAAGGTTTCCATATTTTTCTCTATATCCAAGTTTGGGTCTAATGTAAATAACAAGCAATGGTTTTCATCATTGCCAGTTTCCTAGATGCTATAATTTTTAATACAACCTATAGTTCTATAACTATCATTAACCAATTGTTTGAAATAATTAGAAAAACTCAAAGCCTTATCTACCCATATATCCAGTTCCTTAACTAAACTTGCAGTTTCAAACATTGTGTGATGTATTAAACACTCACCTTTCAATCCGTGTCTTCCAAATTTCATATGCTTAGTTTTTGATGTATTTATCGGCATATTATTCTCCTATGCAGGCATGCCCTGTCTGTAACACACATTATAAAATCAGTAGGCTGTATAACAGAAGGAAGAAAATCATGGCAAAAATTAGGAGGTACAGCACCCAGCAGGATAAAAACACTTTCATCAAAATAAACAAACAACCTCAAAGGCAATACACAATTGTGTACAGAACACATCGTAAAAGGAGCCACCTATAATGACTCAGAAGATATAGCAAAGCTCCTGGCTGATAAATTCAGCTCCAACTTCACCCCTCTCTCCCCCTTAACCTTCCCTCAGGAAATACCAGCAAATATAACTCTCTCTACTATCACAAGGGAACAGGTCCTTAATGCTCTCTCTCTCTATGACCAAGAACACTGCATCAATGGGTCCAGACAATAACCAGAGATGCCTTCTAAATAGCATGAAACATGACCCATCAGGACCTCTAGAATTACTATTTAACTGTAGCCTACTGACAGGCTTCATGCCTCATGAATGGAGAACAGCAACAGTCATCTCTCTGCACAAAGGTGGGACATCTACAGACCTGGTAAACTAAATACCCATAAGTCTCACTAGTCTTATACGTAAAGTCATGGAAAGAATTACCATGGAAATGATCAATGGAAATATAGTAAACCTCCAGACACTGGAACTAACCGAGTTTGTTTTTTTCAAGGATAGATCATGCATACTCAACCTGGTAGACTTCTTTTAATAGGTAACCAAAGCAATGGATTTGGGAAAATGGTTCACATTGCCTACGTTGACATGGCCAAGGCATTTGACATAATACCCAACTTGGGCATTGCTGACAAACTCAAGAGGTTAGGTACACACTCATATGTCACCCAAAGGGTAGCAAACTGGATCACAGACAGGACTCAGGAAGTTAGAATTGGGGATTCCACCTCTACAAGGATGCCAGTCACAAGTGGAGTCCCTCAGGGGTCAATCCTTGGACTGCTCCTTTTTGGCATTTACTTCTCTGTAGGCAAGGCCAATGTCAGTGGTCTCTGGCTATCTAGATTTGCAGATGATGGCAAATTAGGAGCTGTCATTGAATCCCACATGGACATAAATGTTCAAAAGGAGGGGCTGACACAGACAATCAACTGGTGTCAGAGCCATGGACTAAAACTAAATGCCAAGAAATGCATAATAGTATCCTTAGGAAGTCCTCCAACCCTGGCAACTATAATATTGACAATACACGCCTTAGAGTCAGGGACTTAGGGACACATATACAGTGGATATAAAAAGTTTACACACCTCTGTTAAAATGTCAGGTTTCATGATATCAAAAATTAGACCACAATAAATCACTTCAAAAGTTTTCCCACCTTTAATGTGACCTATAACCCATACAATTCAATTGAAAAACAAACAAATCTGTTAGGGGAAAAAGTATAAAAAATAAAAAAAACATACAATACGCTGGTTGCATGTGTGCACACCCTTAAAATAATACTATGTTGTGTGTGCACACCCTTAAACTAATACTTTGTTGAAGCTCCTTTTGATTTAATTACAGCATTCAATCTTTTTGGGTAGGAGTCTATCAACATGACACATCTTGACTTGGCAATATTTGCCCACTCTTCCTTGCAAAAGCACTCCAAATCCTTCAGATTGTGAGGGTGTCTCTTGTGCACAGCCATCTTCGGGCCACCCACAGATTTCCTATTGGATTGAGGTCTGTGCTCTGGCTGGGCCATTCCAAAACTTTAATTTTCTTCTGATGAAGCCATTCTTTTGTTGATTTGGATGTATGCTTGGGGTCATTGTCATGCTGAAAGGTGAAATTCCTCTTCATCTTCAGCTTTCTAGCAAACACCTGAAAGTTTTAGGCCAAAAGTGGCTGGTATTTGGAACTGTTCATAAATCCCTTCACCTTGACTAAAGCCCCAGTTCAAACTGAAGAAAAGCAACCTTAAAGCATAATACTGCACCACCATGCTTCACTGTGGGAATGGTGTTCTTTTGGTGATGCAAAGTGCTGTTTTTGTGCCAAACATACCTTTTGGAATTGTGGCCAAAAAGTTCAACCTTGGTCTCATCAGAACAGAACACATTTTCCCACATGCTTTTAGCAGACTTGATGTATTGTTTTGCAAAATTTAGCAGGGCCTGGATATTTTTCTCTGTAAGAAAAGGCTTCCGTCTTGCAACCCTAACCCATAGTCCAGACATGTGGAGAATGTGGGAGATTGTTGTCACATGTAGTACACAACCAATGCTTGCCAGAAATTCCTTCAGCTCCTTTAGTTCTGCGGTAGGTCTCTTGGCAGCCTCCCTGACCAGATTTCATCCTGTCTTTTTATCAATTTTGGAGGGACATCCAGTTCTTTGCAACATTACTGTTGTCCCATATTTTCTCCACTTTTTGATGACTGTCTTCACTGTGTTTTGCATGGTATAGCCAATGCTGTGGAAATTTTTTCATACCCTTCTCCTGACTGATACCTTTCAACAATGAAATCCCTTTGATGCTTTGTAAGCTCTCTGTGAACCATGGCTTATGCTGTAGCCAGCTACTGAGTAAATGTCAGGAAAATCCTACTAGGACAGATGAACTTTATTTGGGGTTAATCAGAGTCTCTTTAAATGATGGCAGGTATGTACCCAAGAAGTCTGAATACTGTAATTAAATCAAAAGGTGCTTCAACAAAGTTTCAGTTTAAGGGTGTGTACACTTATGCAACTAGCATATTGTACATTTTTTTTTTATATTTTTTTCCCCTAACTGATTTGTTTGTTTGTTTGTTTTTAAATTGAATTGTACAGGTTATAGGTCACATTAAAGGTAAGAAAAGTTTTAAAATTATTTATTATGGTATCATTTTTTTATATCACAAAAACCTGGCATTTTAACAAGGGTGTATAAACTTTTTATATCCACTGTAGATAGTAATCTAGCCTTTGACCATCATGTGTTTACAGTAATGAGGAAATCATTTTATGTTGTGTAATTTATAGACAAAGGTATAGCATCTAAGTCCAAGAAAGGCATTGTTCCACTGTTTTCAGCATTCATCAGACATATCATTGACTACAATTCCCCCTTTGGTATGCACCTTGCCAGGCATATTCAACAACTGGAACATCCACAGAGGTTCCTCACTAAAAGAATACATGGTGTAAGTAAAATGCCCTATGCAAACCACCTCAAGGCCCTATCCCTGTATTCTGTCTCCTAGAGGATTTTCGGGGAGATCTATGCCTGACATACAGGGCATTGTCTGACCTCACTCTCATGGATCTCCTGCATATCCACAAAACAAGCAGCACCAGAATTCTTGATCTAAAGACTTAAACTTTGCCTGTGATATAGATAGGACCTACTGGAGAGATAGGCATGTATCCCAGAGACTACCCTGTCTATGGAACAGGCTCTCCATCCATGTGAAGCAGAGTTCCTCCCTAACTGAATTCAAGTACAACTTAGACAACTGGATGGGGAACAGGAAATTCATCTATGGCTTGGCACATATGTCTCTAATGGACACATTCAACCTGTAAATGGTTCATCTCCCAGGCCCCTGCTTGTAAATGTTTCATCTCCCAAACCACCGTTTACAAAGTTTACTGATATGCATGGTTTTGTTTACTCATTTTTTTTAAAAAAATAAAAAATTATTTTGAAAAAACCACCGTTTACAATTATCAAGGGTATCAGAACTTGTCAGAGATTTGGAATGCATGGCTAGACTAAAAAAGCCCCTTGTGGTCGTTAGCCAAGTAAACACCCATGAACCTGTGAATCTATGTAATCAGCATAGCTATTTTCAAGTCACCTGTATTCAGACTGTAGAAAAGATAGATCTGAAAGATACAACCTAAAAAGATATGGGCCTAGGGCAGATTCCTATGTGTCACCTGTCACCCTGATTTAAACCAAGAATTTCAAGTGTCCAGTTGCTGTATGATGCTTGCTGTGTCCTATCTTTAAGCCATGTAGCTAACCATCTTATCAAGATTAGATCAATAGCCAGTTGTTCTAATTTATTGATCGGGGTTTGTGTATTACCCTATTGAATTGCATCACAATAAAGTTTTAATTTACAGCTATTATATTGTTATATAACATCATGTTACAGGTGGTTATAGATCTGTTTTCAGCATATGTATGCTGATATATGGGTTCAAGTCTCAGCCTTTCAATTCTGACAATAACTTATCAAAAATAGCCTTCTCCATTATTTTTCCACAACATAACAGAAGACTTATGGTTATGTATGATTCTGGGTTTGACCTGTTCCCCTTTCCCTTAAAGACATATTTAACAGGTACATATTTCCAGTCTTGCGGAATTTCCCCATACTTAACTGAGCTAGTAAATAACTGATACTGACACCATACTTTCATGCAGAAGTATTCTCAGGTCATTATTACTAATTCTGACTCCTCTATGTGCTTTGCTTGGGTACAGTTTGTGTTGTTCTTTTTCAGTACAATATAATATAATTTAGTTTCAGTATCTGTAGATACCAAGATGTCACTAGGACCAATTATCACCCACTTTGTGGAGTGAAAGTGCTTCATATAAGATTTTTTTATATTTATCTGCAATTTGCTGTGTTTATAAATACATTTTAGAATCTACACACGTTTATCAGTTTGTGTGTTTTTACTCCTGCCACATCTTATGTATTTTTAAAGTGGTTTACTATTGTGCTCAATATCTTTATTAAAATTCTGTTAAAAGTTTTCTTGATCCTGTCTCACATTATGTTTAATTTGTCTGACTAGCTTGTTTCTTTTAGTTTTCAAAATGATAGCTTTACCTGCTCTCCATTTCTTTCTTTTTTTTTTTTGTCTAGTATCTTAATCAAGTACTTTGCTCTTATGGAAATATATCCTCCTGACTTTGTGTACATAGATCCTGTTGCTAGACATTTTTATTGTTGTATTTATTTGTTGTTTTTTTTTTTTATGCATTCAAACAATTTCTTGCAAAACATGCCACACTGCAGTTTTTCCACAGAATGCCTCACTCCAATTAGTTTTACAAAGTGAATGTTTTGCTTCCATATAGTCTCTTCTGAGCATTGATTCCGATTTCATTTTGGTAGCATTATCAAGTTGCAAGTTAGCCTTCACAACCCATGATCACTGCACATTAGTGGTGGTTAAACCTGACATGAAAAAAAATAGTAATTTCCTTAGAACTACAATGTATTAGATGTTCCTTTCCCTGGTAGGCTTTTTAACGATCTGAAGCAACTGTTGTTTCATAACATATGTTGTAAACAATTTCTTTACTAATGTTGTTGAATCAATATTGTTCCAGCCTGACTCTGGTAAATTTAAGTCTCCAGGCATTATTTTTCTCTGCAATGTTTAATGCAAGAATGGTATGAATTCCTACTACATCACCAGCACTTGATTTTGATGGTCTTTACATTTCTATACACATTGAAAAACACAAACATCTTCTTCTCAAAACAACAAAAGCAGTAATGTCAATAATTCAAAATTCAACATTATCGGCATCACCCAACTTACCTGGACTTCTAGTGATTTCCTACTAACATTTGCAGGGGGATATCACCCTGCACCCCCCACACCCCCTGCTAACTATACGTACAAACTCAGAGAAAATGCTACAGTGAGGAAGAAGGTAAATTTCCAATCCCCACTGTAGTGCAATCTCCATTCAGAATGTCAACCTCACAACAGCAAAAGCACACTAGCATTTGTTGTTGTGAATTCAAACAAGTATGGATCGATGTTACGGAAACTTGGAACCATGGTTTTGAACTTCCAAGCTTTGCGTAACTGCTATATGACATTTTAGTAGTAAATCAGAAAAAAATATGCATTTAATTTGTAGACTAAATGTTTACTGATTGAGCAATGTTATCATTCTGTGTAATTTGTATGTGTTACACAACAAAACAGTGTCATTTTTAATATATACTATCTTTGCTTTATATACATTAATCCATTTGTTTTTCTTCTGTGTCATTTTTGTGGCCTTTCCCTTTTTTTCCTTTTTATTTCCTACTACATGCTCTGAATCCTTAGACTGCTGAATTCTTACATTGTGAATTCCAAAGTTGTTATCATTACTATCATGTGTAGAAGGAGATGAGCGATCTTTACTCGCAATAGACACTTCCTTTCCTAAATGTATTTTATTTGGACTTTGCCTAACCTAGTCACTGATATACGTAAAAACAGTTTTCCAAGCTGTGCCAATTGCATAAATACAACCATCATCACTAAGTCTAGATTTATTACGAATAATGGTAAGCAGATCATTCAACTTTTGACATGAGGAACACAGATCACCAGTGTTATTGAGTGCTATCTTTGAATATACATAGCATTTTGCACACTGTACAAAAAACTTGTGCATTAGCCAATCATTAATGGCATACTCATTTAAGGAGTCCACTTTCAACTACAAATGAATAAAGAATTCTAAAAGGAAAGAATAATCAAAATACGTTACCACAGAACTGAAAGAAATTTTAAATCAATTTCTATAAGAACATCACACAAACAATATGCAACTCAGTATTAAATTAAGTACAGTAACATCATTGTTCTGATCTGCTGAACCACTTGTGCCAATCACCCAAATCCTGGATTTGCTTACCATCACACATGTGAAGATCAGTAGTTCACAAACAAACACAGGTTTGTTTCAGATAAGCTCTGGATTGTTTCAGATAAGCTCTGGAGTACTGTCTTCAAATTCTGTGTGAATTTATTGCTGACTAGGCTACTTGCAAGACTTTGCTTGTCTAAAATCTATCCCTTAATAACAACGAGCAGTGAAAATAATGGTAAACCAACAAAATATAATTCAAAACAATGTTCCTGTCTAGAAGCTATCCATTTCTTCCTGCAAACAATAAAACATACAGCTTAAAATAAAATATAAATCCAAACAAATCTACTAACCAAGCAGATGCACAATTAATCACATGCCAGTACATGACTGTTTCAGTTAAGCTCTTCACTAGATCCCAAGGACAGTTCTTCACATTTTACCTTAAAGACACTTTCCGAAAGTCAAATCTCATACCCCTGGCACTCATGCCCATCTCTTTAGCAAAGAGATGGCTATCTGTGCCACCAGTTGACACTGGAGATAGTATATAATATTCCTTAAGGCTTTGAAAAAAAAAGTTAAAGTAAAAGTGGGGGGGGGCTCAAATTATGCACTGTGGCTCAAAGATCAGGAGGAGGAACATTCATTCTCTATGCTAACCTATGAGTTAGTGTAGCAAAGTATTTTTTTATACACTAGAAAGCAAGAAATATGTGGCATTAAGCATTGATTGCAATGGTCTGTGAGTTACAAGAGAAAGGGTTCATATAAGAAGCAATTATGAGACTGATTCATAAAAAAAGGAGAATTGAGGGGATGGGGTGTCCCTGTTGTGGAGGCTTTTGGATAAGGCTAAGAGGAAGGCTAGATGACACCAAGGAGATCTTTTAAACTATTACTTGGCCTCACACAAAAGGTTAATACAGCAGCAGATCTAGCATCATAATATACTTTATGAACAATAAGAATGGAAATCTAATATCTGGCATTACTGGCTGACTATAAGGATCCATGATTGGATTTGGGTGGTTGCATTAATGCAGCGGTTAGAGTTGTCACCTCACAACAACAGCTTCTATGGTATGAGTAGTTATTTATTTATTTATTTCAGTTTGATTACCAGGATGGTCCATTGGGCCACAAGGAGCTCGTTTTCAATGGGGTCCTGGGGAGAAAAGCTCCAGAAAATTACAAATATTGTAAATCACAAAATTGCAAAGTTACAAAATCACAAAATTGCAAAGTTACAAAAATTGCAAAAATTATGAAACTTGTAGACTAATAAATGAGAGTTTAAAAATGCAAGGCAACAACAGTTGCAGTAAAATTGGCAATGAGGGGGCATATGCATGAAAAATATTTCCAAAGAAATTACGTGAGTGTGGGAAAGTGAATGAGGGAGATACATGTCCCAATGTGATGCATGGGCTGTCGGTGATGACAACCACAGGAAAATACAGAAATGCACTCTCAGTAGATAAGGGCAAATCATAGAGATGCAAATTAGCCAATAATGTTATCTTTTCTTATAACATCTCTCTAAATCATATTTTCCCACATCATGGAAACAGACCCTTTTGGCCATTGCTCTTTCCAAATTTGGAATTCTGCCTGAATCAGTGTCTATATCTTTCTGGACTTCAGTATGACATTATTATCCATTTCCTGTGAGGATTTAAAATACATCTTGAGAATAAATATTATTCCTGTAATTTGTCATTTTAAATATAATGCAGCAAAGCAGTATTGATAATACTTTGTGCCTAGGAATTTGTGTGTGTGTGTGTGTGTGTGTGTGTGTGTGTGTGTGTGTGTGTGTGTGTGTGTGTGTGTGTGTGTGTGTGTGTGTGTGTGTGTGTGTGTGTGTGTGTGTGTGTGTGTGTGTGTGTATGTGTGTATGTATTGCTTATTGTTTCATAAGCCCTACCATAAGTAACTCTACTTCCTTGTTTCCACATTCCAAATAAACTCAGTACATGGCAAGTGGCTTCCACTTACACAAGTCCCTTTAATTCTGTTGAAAAACTTGGTAAAACAGTTTAAAAAATACCTCCAAATAAAAGCTAAAAGGTTGTGCGCTTTTGTCTGTTAATTCAACATCTTCAGAACCACTAGCTATTAACATTGCAAGTTGAAATGGGCTTTCAAAACACACACCCCACAAAACTAACCAGTCAAAACTAATATTCAAATAAGGAGTACATACAACCTATTAAAAACCTACTAGCAATAATATAAACAATGATCACAACACATAGGATAACCAATGAGAAAAGCAACTTTGGCAATACAACCAATAGTAGCAGTGAGGAAAACTAATGTGCACATGGATAATACATAAACACCAGAGGTTACTTCTTACCCAGTCACAGGTCCAGAATGGTAAAATGGGCCAATAATAAAAGAGCCCACAAGGACCAGTAATATGGGCAACAGTAAGAATTTACCCAATGGCAATAAGGTCAACTGAAAAAGTCAAACAGGCTGATGAGATTTGAACTCATAACCCCTGCTTTATGATACCAGTGCTCTAACTCCTGTGCTACAGTGTCAAAGTTTACTGGAACTTTAACTCACTAAAAATTGAAATGTACTCATTCAAACCAGGGAGGTTACTGGCATCCAACTTTAGATGGCAAAATAATTCACAATTCAAAAGTCTTGTGTACCAATCGCCCAGAAAGGCTCCCTCATTGATCTGTTCATTCACAGAGAAAACAAACCAAAAGTCAACACATAAAATCGAATGCTTAGCTAAAGTACTTTTACTGTCATTCTGTTGGATACTGTAATTGTGTTGATACAGTCTATGATTTAAGGCATTATCAGTTTTCCCCACATAGAACATTGAACAGGTGTCACATTGAGCCAGGTAAACCATTCTCTCTTACAGGCAATTAAACCTTCCGCCTCTCTAGCTTTTACCAATTATTTTATAAATCTGCCCAGTGTATTCAGTTTCAATAAACCTACACTGGTTGCACCTTCCAAGCTTCTTTATTGTCATAACACTGCTCCTCTCTTGACACACCAGTGATTTTGCGAACAGATTTTTAATATTAAATTTGTTTTACATGAAAAAGTGGGCTGACTCACCTATAGTTTCTTCGTCTTATCATGGTGCTGAAGAATAAACCAATTCTTACATATAACCTGCTCAATATGCATGTGTGTGTGTGTGTGTGTGTGTGTGTGTGTGTGTGTGTGTGTGTGTGTGTATTGCATATTGTTTCATGAGCCCTACCACAAGTGACTCTTCTTCCTTGTTTTCACATATTTTATTTACACGCATAATGTTTACTATACAGGTATATGCCACTAAATTAAAGTACAAAACATATTTACTTAACATTTTTAGCATATTATGTCATGTAGAAATATACTGTTTAAAAGTAATTTACAACTATAATTTCTTTCAAATGACAGTATTACCATATGTTTAAATGATTGGCATATTTAGTATAACAAATCATCAATATGCAATTTTGCAGGTTTTATGTTAATATAAATATTTTTATCAGACAAAGCTTGAACTCCCTCATTTCTTTAAGCTATAAAATCAATTTAGAATGTTTTAAATGATAAAGACAAAAAAAAAAAAATAAAACAATAAGTAATATAATCACCCTCAGAATTTTCAGAGCACAGTAGGAGGGTCTTACAGGGTATAGCTTCCTGTTTGGTATACGATGGAACGTAGAAAGTATACAGTAATTTTACCATGCTTTTTGTATTATTTTATTCATGGAAATGCTCAGCTGATGTCATTGTGGAGAATTACTTATTTACTTCAGAAGATGAGTTACTCATTTGATGAATGTACCCAGCACAGTATGAGTTGAATGAAAGCTATGCAGGCCGATGCAGCATGATTTGTTTTTGACATGTATTGTCTTCAAACCATTATTTTTTCACTTCCCTTTTTCCAATGCTAAATTTTATGTTTTAACCTAATTTAAAAAAGTCAGTTAAAAAAAAAAAAAAAAAAAAAAATTTCGAACCTCATATGTTCGACAACATATGAACAAACCTTGAAACCTCGAATATTTAATAAAAAAGTAAAAAAAAAGTACCTTAATGCTCTAAGCAGGGGGCAACCCCACTGCACCCCCCCGCACACCCACCCAGTTAAATATACCAATTCCGAGACCACACCTCAGTGCAGAAAAGGGAACATTTTCCCATTCTGCGTGTGCAGAGCCGTTGCCTTTCATCTTCGAACTTTTCAAAGTTCGATCATATGGTCTCGACCATATGACATTCGCACTTTGAAACATTCGGCAATTTAAAAGGGACCCTATATATATATATATATATATATATATATATATATATATATATATATATACACATACATATATGTATATAGGTAGCATTTGGATCTTTTATGACACACACAGGAGCCTTATTTGCATTCTAAATGTGCTGTCAGAATAGACGTTTGCTTATTTTAGCTTGCAGTCTAGTATATATGAATGTGACAATTAGCAGAAATGTTAGCTGATTAAAAATATTCTCAGGTTTCTACTATTTCCAAAGGCAGCAACCTTAGCTTTTAGCTCCATATTACCTCTTCAGGCTTTGCATTTTAATAACATATTTTGCAGTAAATGATACGTTTTGTACAATGTACAATATTGTTGACATATATTAAAGCAAAAATGCATGTGGTTTAAACACTCGGATAAGGTTATTAAAAGATTGTTATATGAATAGGTTCATAGGTTCATAGGATATTACTAAGCTATTGACCCAAGGGTCTATCCAATACTAGTCGTTAAATCCCAATATAATACTAGATGAGAGATATTGTCTATCTCCAAGGTTTTTTCTAGCAAAGAAAACCCATGTCCAGGAGAGAAGCTGGGGCAATCCCTGGCAGAAGTTTATGGTTTCCTATCCAGTCATCCAGGTTGTCCTTAAACAGGGTGTGATGGGTCCCTACTCTAGACCAGCAATCAAGGACTCCAGTGTGTAATGGTCACTAAGAGAAAAGATGGATTCACACAGTATTTTCAGATGCAGGTGCCTGCACCAAGCACAATTTCCATTAAGAGTACACGGGGGGGGGGGGTGCATGCTCCAGACCTGGGGCTGGACTCTCTTTCTCTGTCCAGACCCACACAAAACTCCACACTAACTACTTTAGAGCTGTGTGTCCCCTTCCCAGTAGCTGACACACACACTTAGATATCTGAGTTTCATTCACACATATGCACAGATTTATTAGCTGTCACCAGTCAACTAGCCTAAGGCTCTTAGAAAGGGTACCCAAGAGTACCCAATTAGATTGTGTAAAATTAATACTAATACAAATGGTAAGGTGTGATCAAAGCAGCAAGGCTTTCAGGAGTGGCCACAGTGTCTCTAAAACAAGCATAAGTACTCTCCAGAAGTTAAAAATATTCTCTAAAGAACCAGCCACAATGAAAGGTATTAAAATATATAATGATAATAATAAAACAGGAAACAGGAGAATACTGAGTACAATAAACATCAGAGTTTCAACCACAGAGATATAAAAAATAATGCAGATGGATAGTTTCTCACAAATGCAGAAACAATACTAAACTATTCTCACAAAATGCCTCTGACTAACTAAAGAATTACTGTTCTCTGACTACTTACTAAAGCAAGTCAAGCTGATGTGTGCTGAGTGTCTTAGCACAGCAAAAGCCAGATGATGTCTCTCTCAGTCTGTGGGTATGTGTGAGATATATATCTTGTCAGAAATCGTTCCTGTCAAATTCTAAAGTTAGGGTTCTGAAGAAACCAGATGCCACCTAGAGGATAACATCACCTCCAGTCACCTGACTCTGGTACAATACACATACAGAGCTTTGCTAAGATCGGTGGCAGCATCTGAAAACTATAACACAATTTCAAACTTTCCACCCTTCCAGGGTGCTCTGATAAATATATACTTTTGATCAATTATGACAATACAACTTAATATACATGCATACATTCTTTGTGTCGAGCAGGACCTACTGTTGATGCATTTTTAACACAAGTAACTTTACAAATATATTTTTAACACAAATATCTGTACAAATTAGTGTGATAGTCCATTAACATAAAATTCTTTACAACAACATAACATTCTTTATAAAACTCTAGCTAGCTATGCTGGCATATGTACACATGTACTGCCCTACTCTCCCTAACACAGATTGTAGTGCTTCATAACATCACACAGAAACATGGAGGTGCTCTGCTTGATACGAATTGGATACCTACTCTAGAGGAGTGACGACCTCTGGGAGATGTATTTGTCTTTTCAGAAGGTCCTCTTTATGTTGCAGGTTAGATTGAGGTCCCAGAAATGGTGACTCTAGTCTTATATGACTGATAGATGTACAGCATTTCCATTCGATTTGGGTCAGAGATAGTCCTGTAAACCAGACATAAATTGTTTCTAAGTGGCCTATATGAAACTGAGTACAGTGACAGCGATTTCACTCTGTCTATATAAGACATGTGCTGGAGACCCTGAATTTTCTTAGTTAGAAATCTCTAAGGTCTCTCAAGTTGCTGCAAGTCTGGTACAGTACATACCAAAGGGAGCATTTTATTCAATAACAGGCCCGATGAGGGATGAACACAGGGGAGTTACAACTTCTTTTGCTCTTGAGATGATGCCTCTGCTAAAGAGGTGAGTGACGTGGAATGTCTTCACACCATAGTAAACACATGGTGGTCAAAGTTGAGGTCACAGTCAACTTGTGTTCCCAGGACTCTCACTATTGTATTGGTACTTACAGTATCATTGTTTATGTTATAGTCATCAGGGACATTGTTTTTACTGTAGAGAATGATGATGCATTTTTTAGCATTTAAAACCATGGCTTTGGCACCAATCATTGGTCTGTGTAAGCCCCTTTTGAAGTATGCTGACATCACTAGGAGATTCAAAGATAGTACTTAATTTGCAGTCATCCACAAATTTGGTTAGCTACAGCCTCTATGTTTTGGCCTGGACTTCTAAGAAGTATACGCCAAACAAGAGGGGGGACCAGCACTGACCCTTGTGGGACCTCACTGATGACAAGTCTGCTGGTAGAGGTAAAGTCTCCCACTTTGACTGAGTGTTGTTGATCTCTGAACCAGTTTGCATCCCACCTGACAACATAGGGGTTGGTATTCAAATGGGTTAGTCAATGATGCCCAAATGTGGGATAGTTTTGAAGGCCTTGGCCAAGTCAAGATAGGCTGTTTACATGGCTTTGCCCTCTGGTCATATCCTCCAAGACGTCCACCAGGTTTAGGAGGCATGACCTTCCCTTGATGAAACTGAACTGGGACAGACCACACTTTGTAGGTTGCCTATATCCTTATTTATGAGGTCCATGCTGATCTGTTCCATTGCCTTACAGATGAGGCTGGTAAAACTTATGGGTCTATAGTTACCCAAGTCTGTTGCCAAGCCACCCTTGTGGAGAGGGATAACAGTAGCTGTTTTCCATTCAGTGGGGAAAAAGCCACTACGCAGGCTGTGGTTGAATAGAGATCCTAATGGAGTAGTGAGCGCTTGTTTTAGAACATTAATAATGCAGCCTGGAAAGCCATCTGGCCCCATGGAGGTTATGTTCTTAGCCTTGGAGAGAGCATTTATGACTTGCTCTTTGGAAATGGAGGGAGAAGGAGATGAAGACATGGCTTGTGGTATGCTTTGGAGGCAAAGAATGGTGACATTTTCACCAAACTTGTCTGCTAGCAGGTCTGCATTTTCTGCAGGGCCAGTGTGTAAGATACCATCCACAATTAGTTTAACACACATCTGAGTCCTACCTTTTAGGTTGAGAATGTAGCTGAAGAAAGCCTTATGGTTATCCTTGTCTATTGTTGCTAAACTTTTCTCATAGTTGCTCTTCGAAGATTTTATGAGTTGTCGTATTTGCTTGCTTAGGCTACGTAGGGTGCTCTTCCAGTTTTGGGATCTCACTTTTGTATTTTTATACAGCAGCTTCTTTTGCTTATTTTAGAATTTATTAATGCTAGATGTCAACCAGGACAGTTTATTTTTTCTTGAAGATCTTGCTTTAATCCTATCCTGCGCAGTTGTGTCTATATATTTGTGTAGATGTTTACACAGGGCATCGGTGTATATCTTAGTATAGCCGTCATTGCCATGTGTAGAAAGTGAAGCTTGGAATTCGATTATACCTTCCCTTAGTCGGATATAGCTAGCTTTGGTGAAGTTTTTTTAGCCTGACTTCTCCTTTGGGGATTTCTGGTGCTATTGCTACTTCAAAAATACTTGAAGCATTGCATTGTTCACTAATATTGGTGGGAACCAGGTCTAGAATACTGGTGCCCCTTGTGGGGTGGTGCACTATTTATTCAAGGTCATTTGAGTTAACAAAGTCCAGGAACTTTTGTGCAATTGAGTTTGGGCTAGTATAAGTTTCCCAATTAATGGCAGGACAGTTGAAGTCACCCATGACAAGAGTGTTAGGTTGTAGCTTAATTTTCCAAGTAGGTCTAAATAAGCTGTGTGGCCATCTTGATTCATGGAAGGGGACCTGTAACTGACGATGACCTGATGGGAGGTCTTACCCATGGTAATTTGAACTTGGAGTAGCTCCATACAGTTTTCTTGTCTAAACAGTTTAGAGGTGTAATTATCTTTACTGAAGACAGATACTCCACCTCATTTGATTCTCACATCTTCAATTTGTGTTCTGAACATTTGGAAGCCATTAGAGCCTTGCCAGGCCAATGTACTTTCTGCGGCCTTCAGCTAGATTTCTGTGACTGCACAGATGTTAGCATCTTCCAGGGAGAGGATTGTTACCAGAAAGTGCAGTGTCTGATTTAAATTCCTAGGGTTTAGCAGCAGGAACCTTAGTTTCTTTAATCCTTAGTTTAAGTTTGATTTTTTTCACATTGGGAATTTTGTTGTTGTGACCTTGCCTAAAAAGGCATTATGGGGGAAGCAAGTGTCATAGCCAGCAACCAAAAGACTAGAGATGCCAGGTGAAGAACATTTCTGGCAAAGCAGCGTGGTTTATTCACCATGTTGTGCCAGGCTGACAAGAACTGGATCCCCTTAGAATGATAACAGAAACTAAGCCAATTATTGGCGTCAATCATTTTCTCTTTATATCATGATATCATCCTAGGTGAGGATAAAATGCTGCTCAAATCTAGAGACATACCTCCTGGGACACATATTCAGGGAGCTCAGTCATGTCTCGCTTCATATAATAGGTTATATAATTAGTAGAGGCTAATCTCTACTGCAGAGTAGACCTGACTGCAACTCTCCTTTACTCTAACCATCTGTACTACTTTCACTCTATCATTTTACTATCACATCTATATCGGTTAGTTTAGTAATTACCTTCTACCTCATATCAGTGTACATTCTTACCTGTAAATTCAGGCAATTTGTAAATAGCCTACAATGTCTCATGGTTATTGCTCACCTCTGTATGTATTTGTAACTCTTGCAAATTTTAACTTGTTTGTATAAAGGTTGTACTTATCTGTATGTAATCTGGAGCTTTTCTCCCTGGACTTCCACTGAAAATGAGTTCATTCTGACCCTGTTGGACCTTGGACAAATGTCAAATAAATAAATAAGTAAATAAAATATAGGCCAGAAAGGTATGCCTCAACTCGTTCACACCAACATGAACTATGACGGAGTCATGATGGTACTTGTGAGAGATTTGAGTGCATGTTTGATCTGGTGAATCCTTGCTCCAGACAGGCAGCTGACCCTAGCCTTCTCCTTGTTTAACCTGGTGAGTGGGGCATCTATATGTCCCTATATAGAGTCACCTATAACTAAAACATTTGGAGTAGTTGTGCATTGCCTTAAGGGCTTATTTGGTGAGACACAGGTGGTAGTATTTTTATGTGTATTGGGTGCTGTGTGTGCTGTGTTAGGTGTAGCATGTTTGTGTTTTGGAGGTCTATGGTGTTTAAGTAGGTTTCTGGAGAGTACCTCTGCATATGAAGGTTTATGTGTCGGGTTCTCATTTTGAATAGAAGTCATGATGTGTGAGCTGACAACCTGTTTCGTGTTGGTGTTCTGGGCGCGAGAAAGCAATGATTCCAGATTCTTAGTGCAGGAGCATCTCTTGCAACTTTTACTTGAGTGATTTAGGAGTAAGGGGTTGTCAGTGTACATGAGGCAGTTGCTACACTCCCTCACAAAGCCAAAGTCTACCAGGCCGGCAGGAGAAACAGAGGGAAACTGACAGTCCATAATGCAAGGTTTGAACCTGGTATCTCAGCAGATAAGGCAAAAAAGATGGGGATATCAGGCAGGGAGCTATTTTAGGGTGACTAACCTATGAGATGTACAGTAGGAGGCCTATAAAAGATGCAATTTATAGTGTCTGATGTTGATCGGTAAGAGGTAAAATCTCTACTTGGTGATTCACTGAACAGCTGAGATCTATCCAAGAACGGCTCTGCTGGATATTAGCCACTTCTAAGGGAAAATACCTCTATGGCACTTTTGTGTCTATATCCGCCAAGAGTTACCCTCTCTGTGCAGTGGTGTATAATGGTGCACTATGCACAAGTAAGATCAAAGCAGCTAATACAAAGATCCAAAGAAAAAGCTCAAACTGAGTATAGCTTCACATAAAGAGGAATAATTATTCTAGACAGCATTACAAATGGCATATGAGTTTATTTATGGAAATTGATAAGTGTTAAGAAAATCATTACTATGAGTGTTGAAGAGAGTTTGAAGTTTGTCAGTTAAGGCAGTGGAAAGAATCCATTTATTTTTTTTTTTTTAGGTAGACACCAGCTATAATGTCAGTGATGGCTGTTACATACAATTACAGGCAGTCACTTTTGAAAATAACCTGACATACGTCTTTATTCTGTGCTTTCAGGAAAACCAAGAATATGTATGTTTGATCAGATTCCTCTATTCTTATTTAGAGTCCCGCTGGAATTCTTTTGATTCAAATGTGTAATGGTCCTCAGAAGATGCTAAATGGTTAAGCCGTTAGCACCGCTGCATGGTGAGTTAATAAAGTGATAACTTCTCCTGCTGTAGTTTTTTTTATTTTAAGTTCCACCACACTCAGAGATAGCACAGAAGATGAGGACCATACATTGCTTGTCTGTACGTTAGTGAAAAGAGTCATGGCTATGAGCTGTTAGCATCTTGCTTCCTATGTCCCATGGTTTGATTGCTCCAGCCTCTATTTGCCTACTGAATGATCATGAACAAGCCACTTAACTAGGCAGTGCTTTGGGAAAACTGGGTCAGACTCCTCAGTGATATTCTAGGCTGCATGATTTATAACAACCTAAGACCACATGAACTCAAAAACTATAATCTGGTTGACATTCATGTTCACTGCTATTAGCCTAGCCTTCTGCTTAGTGATTTGGCCTGCACAGGCTGGTAGGAGTTTTGTGGATAGACTTTTTCAATATAAAATGACCAGGATTGGTAAATGAAATTACATTTAAGTCTTCTCTATGAGGTTAAGAGGTTTACTATTAAAACACGGGACATCAGAACGTAAACTGTTCAAAAATCTGGTTTGCATGTTCAATGTTTGGAATACTAAGTAGGTTGGAATATCGGACACTAATTCAGGTGAATTCGAATTTGACTTCTTTGTCCAATATCCCCTTTGCAGCAGTACGTATGGACCAGATTCATACTGCACATTGCTGACAGTCATGTTTTTGCCCTGTATCCTCCACACCCCCTGCCAATTATGTATTCCAACTTCGAGATAGCACTACAATGCAGAAAAGGGTAAATCTCCTGATGTGCACTGTCCAGCAATCTCAATATGAAACATAGCTGATGTATGCACCACCTTCCATACTACATATTATGCTGACAGCGTACAGGTTGACTGCATAGTAACTAATGCTGTACTAGAGTCAGTCTTCCAGAGATGACATTTCAATCTTCTTCTAAAAGTATCTCTGCCTTCTGAATACCACACTTTTCTTTTTCACACAAGGCATGCTCAACATATTAATAGTAAACTGGTGAAGCTAACATTTACTCATATTTTAAATGTTTGATAGAGATTGTAATACAAACTCTTCCATCTGTAATACAGGACAAATTCAGCAACAGGGATTTTATTATACTGAATATTCTTTTTTTTCTTTTTCTTATTATTAACATTATTACATGAAAAAATGACTTTATGTAGCTCTAAAAATACATAAAATCAATACATGTCTACAGTAACTAGCAGCCACATAATAAGTGTGTGCATATCCATTATTCTATAGTTTAAAGCCAAGTAGTAAATTAAAATACACAAAATAGTATAGTATTTAATGATAAAAGTGGAAGATGTTTTGGGAGTTAAATTTAAAAAAGGCATTGTATCCGGGTGTGGAGGTGTTAGCTTCATGGCAATTATTCAATTTCAAAGTATAGACCTTTCTTGCCTTTCATTGTCCTCTCATTATGTAAATCATACAGACTTTTTCATTTGCTGCATATTCAAGATGCCAACAGTTTTTTGCAATTTGGCCATTGAAAAAGCACTAACTTCCTTAATTTGTACCTGGAATTATCTATATAACTGATGTCAGTTAAACTCACAGCATGTAAAATTTTAGTTTTGCCTTTGCTGTTTAAACAATGAATTATCTCCACTGCAAAAGTTTGCAGCAAAAAGGGCATACATTTAAAGCAATGCAGGAGCAAAGAGGTCAGTATAAAGTACCACACCTGATATATGTGTAGCAGAAATTAGTGGCACTTAGACTTTTGTCCTGACTACATTCCATTATCATTGCCTAATTGTGGCACTGTTTACTAAAACCAGCACAATGTGCAGTGTTAGACGTCAGGGCAAGCTTGCAAGACACATGTCATGTCTCAGCCTGGGAAAGAAACAGTGATGGAAATGAGTGATGCAAATAGATCTTGGACAAAAAAGGTATAGCATGTGTGTGTGTGTGTGTGTGTGTGTGTGTGTGTGTGTGTGTGTGTGTGTGTATGTGTGTGTGTGTGTGTGTGTGTGTGTATGTGTGTGTGTTGGGGAAGTGGAGTGACAAAACATACTGAAAGCATAGTATTACATGAAAAGTAATTTCTACTGACAGTTATCAGTTTAGCTGTGTGGATGCATGTCACATAAAGACCAGAATTATGTCAAGTTTGACAACTGACAAATACATATATATATATATATATATATATATATATATATATATATATATATATATATATATATATTCTAAAAAAAAAACAACTCTAAATGCAAGTAATGAGTACAATTAAATATATTCAAGTTATTGCAGGATAGTATGCCAGGATAAAAGAACTGAATAACACAAAAACAAGAACTACAGCATCAATTCATTTGAAGGAAGAGATGCAATAAGAAAAAAAAAGAAAAAGAATTTAAACATTTTCCAAGGTTTTTTTTATTTGCTGAAATATGCTAAGCTGCTACAGGCACATCATTCAAAGTTATCATATTTGTCTATCGCTCCTCCGTATTCTTCTTTTGACTTATTTTGCTTCTGTAGAAAATATTTGCAGAAACTGTGATTTTCTAAACATCATCTCTAACAAACTTAGCATTTAAAGAAATCTTTTGTGTCAAAAATCCCCCATGAGAAAATGATTAGGAAGTCATAACTTAAAGCAACCAGTATGAAGAGAAAAAGCATTGAAATATGTTTGCATAATGCACCTACAGAGATAGAAAAACAGAAAATATGTTCAGAGCATTAACAAAATCTAAGACAGGTGTAAATATGTAAATTACATTAAGAACTTCTATATACCTGTAAGTGACATCAAGAAAAGTGGATGACGTGTGCATTAAATGAAAAAGTTATGTTAAAGGTCACTAAGGCATTATTTTTCTTCTTAAATTCAAGGTGCATGTTTAGAATAATAAGAAGATTTAGAGATGTGCAACACACTGAACTTTTGGCATTCTAAAGGCTGGAATAATTGGCCAAACATTATATATCATAAAGGAAGTAAACCATAAGGAATTCGCAAATGTTTTTATTGCTGTGTTTCATATAGATACTGTTTTTCAAAGCAATATAAAAAAAAGAAAACTTATGATAACTGCACCTTCACCGTAATCTGCACGACAGCTGTTGATTCTTTCTTCACACCTCCCAGGAAGGTTTCCCTATTGTGTTCTGTTTGTCTTTGTCTGTTGAAGAGGAAGGCCCCACTGTGTGCAATCTGTTTGAAATCCTGAGAAAAATGGTTTCAAGCTGACACTTGGTTAATTGTGCCAGCAAGACAGAAATTCCTGATGGTATTCCTGTTTAATCTGGTTAGCCTAATTTGAAAATCTACAGAGCTGCCTGAGTGGCACTTGAAATAGTTTAAAAGGATTGCTTTTGATGAAAACCATAATCTAATAAAATCTTGCAAGTTGTTATTTTACTTGTCATATGATACAAGTTTTGAATTATAGAATTGATGCCTGTTGTACATTTCATAAGAATAGAGATAATAAATGTTACAATGTACTATAGTCATTCAATAAAGTATCAGAATCCAGTTATTCTGCCAGGATTGTACATATGAGCCCATTTGTATGGACACTCTAAATATACAGTAGTTCTGTGTAAAACAAAGGCAAAGTGACACAAACCTATTTGGATGGTGAAGCAGAATCACACAAAAACAAAGGATAAAGCAATATAGTTTATAAAATGTATGAAAGAAATGATAAGACATAGTGTAGCATATCAATATCTATGTCACTACAGCATCATTAGACAGTAAAGTAAAAAGCATGTCTTTATAGGTTATAGTACTTTCCTTCCAATGGAAACAGAGCCAGAGGTAAAGGCTGGTGCATGTGCTTTAAGATAAGTATAAAATTTGTTAAAAAATTTATATCATTATCAGATTTCTAAAACAACTGCAACAGTTCAACTCATTTACCGCCGCACTACACTAACTCCATAACTGCAACCCAGCTCAAAGTCTGACCAGTCTTTTACAACATCGCAGCAGCTGCAGTGGTATAGTACACTTCTAAGTTGTGTTTTTCACTTCTTCAGAAGTTTCCTTAGTAATGTCAAACAGTATCCTGGGATGCCTGCTGTACAAAAAAAAAAAAAAAAAAGTAAAAAAGGGAAAATCCAAACTGAAGCTTGTGACACTTCTTTAATGGCAAGCAGGTATGGAAATAGCTGCTCCCAGTTTTTACTGCCGGCATCAATAATTTTCATAAACATAGTTTGCGGTATTTTATTAAATGTCATTATTAAGCCATGAGTCTGCAGATGATACAATAATTTCTTCAACTGCTTGTCTTTAAAGCATGGCTATAACAATGTGATGCCCTCAACATAAAGGAAACACCTTGACGAGTAAGAAACCCTTAGGGAACATGCATTCTGGAAAAATAATTACCAGTTCTCTGTCCATTGCATTAGCATTTGCTCACATTAATGAAACTGGAATTTTGATAACATAGTTTACTATGACTAAGGCATACTGATAGCCATTACTATATTTCACTAATAGCCACATGATCTCCATTGCAAGATGTTCAAATGGCATGACTATGATAGTTTTTGGGATCAGGTTATGTTTGTCCAGAATGGGGTGCAATTGTCTGGCATTCTGTACAAGAGAAACATGTTTTCTCTCTCTCTCTCTCTCTCTCTTACCCTCATGATGACTGGCCAATAAAATCTTACTAGGATGTAGCCTTGGTTTTGGCCATTGCCAACTGATCTCCAAACATGTGGCTATTTGATTGCTTCATTATTAGTCTGCCATAAGGTTTTGATACTAGTGACTGCTGAAGAATGTCTTCCATTTATATATTTACCCTACAACAAAGTAATTTTTTAACTCAAAATATGCATTGAAAGTACTAGATCATTCTTGTCCCCTCAAACCTAGATTATGCCTTCTCTTGGTCTACCTAAGGCATTTTCTTTCATCTGTGCTATTTTTAAAGTTTATATGACTTATTTGTAAGACTAATCAGTCAGCCCTCTGCACGTACGGCTATTGCACGGCTCAGAAACGTCAGAAGACTACAAAAACATGGTAGAGCCAGCAAACAGTGGACAGTAATCCATTTATTGATGGAGGATGGAGAAAAACAAACCGGTTTCGGCCTTCAGGCCTTCCTCAGTGTCTGCATTTGTTACAAAATGTCACAACCTTATATATAGCAAGTGGTCTGGCGCCACCCAGAGTCCATGAACAAAATGACATCACATATATTTCACATATATTCATTTAGACCTGGGGAAAAGAGTGCACCCAATTTTATAATCCATTTCTTTTCCATCTTGTTTAATATTCCATGCCAACCTGATTTGTTACATGTATTCCGTTGAATAATATCAATCACAGTAAATCTAAACTTGGCCCCGGGATGTTTTATTGTAATTTTATTTAGTGCATTGGTTGGTTTAGCAGTCCTAATGTCGCTAAGGTGTTCTGAAATCCTAAATTTTACACAATGGGAGGTTTGTCCTAATAAAAGGCTGAACAACTGCATGATGCCAAATAAATCACCCAGTCTGATTGACAATTTGCGAAAAATTTAATCGGAAAAACTTCACCAGTATTTCTGCTTGTGAATTCCTTGGTTTTGAACATGTTATTACAGTGTGTACAATGTCCACATGGGAAGCATCCCACTAGAGGGCCACCTTCTAAGGTTATTTGTTTAGATGAATTCTCATTCCTGTTGATGTGTTTGTAATGATTAAAAAAGGATCCCATGTTCTGACCCCGTCTGTAAGAAAAGTGACATCTGTCATCCAGTATGGCCCTAAGCTTGTTATCTGCTAACAATATGTTCCAATGTCTCTGTACACAGTTGATGAGAGCATAAGTATTTCTCCCATATGTGGTGACAAATCTAATCTTAGAATTAGATTTCTGTTTGTTCTCCCTATATTGTAGCAGATTATCCTGATTTGTATTGGTAGCAAATCATCTACCCTGAGCAATGTCACCTTTTTGGTACCCATGGTTCTGAAACCTTATAGATAAATCTGACTCATAGTGGAACATGTCCTTTCCTCTGAGCAAATACTCCTAAGGTTGGGAAATTGTGACTTTGGAATGTTTCTGCAAATATGAAGTGGATGAAAGCTGGAGGCATGGAGCAAGGAGTTGTATTGTGTGTATTTCAGATAAATTTCTGTTGTTAGTGTATAATCTGCATTCTTTGTGACTAAGACATCCAAAAAGGTAATCTAATTTTTGTCATAAGTTATCGTGAATTCGATACCCCATTTGTTTTCATTCAAACAAGTGACAAACTCCTTGAGATAGACAATGTCAGATCTCCATACCATCCAGCAATCATCCAAAAAACTTCCTCCATATATCAATCTCATCCATGTAGATGTTGTGTGCCCTATCATAGATAATTTGGTCTTCAACATAGGCCATAAAAAGATCCGCATATATAAGGGCAAAATAAGCTCCCATAGCAGTGCCTTTAGTCTGTAGATAACATTCATTCCCATAAAATATCACATTTTTAGTCAATACAGGCTCCAACAAGCAAAGTAACAATGTATTGAAGCCTGGGGGATATAGTTCTGACTTCGTCAACCAATACTCCAATGCATCTAGGCCTGCCCAATGGGGGATGTTGGTATATAATGCAGAAACATCCAAACTACACAAATACCACCCTTCTTCAAGCTGCATATCTGCTATAATGCAGAGGAATTCAGTGGTATCCTGTATTCTTGCTCTTACATATTGTAGCAAAGGCTTATGGTGTAATGTGAGTAATTCAGATAATGGTTCAGTGATGGAACCTCTACCGGAAACAATTGGTCAACCTGGTGGATGTATAGGATCCTTGTGAATCTTAGGGAGGAAGTAAATGTATTGATTAGAGGGATCAGATACTGAGAGATGGTATTGAGTATCTTGTGTTATAATACCTTCCTCTCTAGCTAGTTGTAAGAATTCATCTATTTTCTTTTTGAATCCTGGTGTAGGATCGATCACCATATGTGTATAGTATCTATTGTCTGATAACTGTCGCATAGCTTCAGAATTATATGATGACCAATCCTGTACTACAATGGCACCCCTTTTGTCTGCTGACAATATTACTAAATTCTTGTTATTAGCCATTTCAATAATAGTATCCATCTCCTTCCTGGATACATTGTTCTGTTTTACATGCACATCCTTAAAATTGAAGTGTAAATCTTTGAGAGTGGAATTATAGAACATGGATACATTTGGATGCATTGGTGGAATAAAAGTCGATTTATAATATTTAAATCTTGCATCATTGCCTGTATTATCTTCTGTCTGAAAAAATAATTTCAAGTTAAGTAATCGACAAAACTCAGAAATATCATTAGAAAATGCATCTTCAGAGATAAAGAAACCAGGAATGAAATTAAGTCCTTTATTAAGAATTTGTATTTGTGTTGTGGACAATGTGGTCGATGAAATGTTTAGCACATTACTAATTTCTGAACAATCAGTTTCAATACATCTACCATGTTTTCCACCCCTGTGTTTCCTCCCACTCCGTTTGTACCTTTGGCTAAAGGGATCAAAGAATTTCTCCTTTTGGATACTGGTGAGTCAGCGGAGTGTTGTGTAGTTGACTCAAAAGTGGTTGAGGAGTCCTCACCTGATTCGTCACAACTTGATGTATTTGATTTTTTCAAGATAGATCTGGGTCTTTTCCTTTTATTAACCTTCCTGTGGGAAGGCTCAAACCTAACTTGTTTGTTACTAGAAAATGGGTGGCCCCCTTCATAATCATTTAAGTCCCGGGGAAATTTACCCATGTTCTTGTCCTTTAATGTCTGTTCAAGGCTGAGAAGGTCTTGTCCCAATTTCTGGAGGTTATTCGTATAGCCCTCTTGACCTTCAAATTTACTGATGTCATTACACATATCAATAATTTCTATTATGTGTTTGTCTATGGTCCTATCATAATATGCATATAAAATTTTGACAAATTCCATTGATGATTTGTGTTCAGCCTCCACCCATTGTTCCAATAATATAGAATCTGCTTCAGAGACAAGTGGTTGTATCTTTTCCCTCAGTCCCCTGGGTGATATATCTTTAGCTAAGTATGTATGTGTCTTTCGGCTTTTCCCGGTTAGGGGTCGCCACAGCTGAACTCCGGTTCGCTAATGATTGGCAGTTGATTTTTACATACTGGCTTGCCAGACCTGATGCACAACCTTCAACGAAAGTACGCCCATTCACGCATGTCTCCACGCAAAAGATGCTCTAGCTTAGAATCGAACCGAACAGCATCTTACTGTGATGTGACAACTCTACTGCAGCACCACCATCGTGGGTCTATATCTTTAGATAAGTAGGCTTTGAAAAGTTTGGCATGCCACTCATTAGCCCTTAAATTCCTCATTCTTTTATTCAGTTTATGGAATGATATTTCACAACTGTTAGTTGTTACAGAGGCTTCCCTGTTGTTACCTTCCCCCAAATTAGTAAGTCCGAAGGCTGCTAAATCATCCCTATCAGCTGAAAGGCCCCTCAATAGATCTATAAGATCCATAATAGATGATATCAAAACCACTGCAAGGTCACCAATGGTACTTTAACAGTGCCTGGTCCCCACTGAAAAATTATAGGAATATAATATCCTTAAGTGTGAGGACAAAACAGGCCCCTGTCAATATAATGTATATACAGGAAAAGTATATGTTTAAATCCTAAGGAAGTGAACAATAATAGCTACTATAATGGATGAGTCTTAATCGACCCCTATTTCAAGTGCTATTTTCACACCAACTTATAGTTATCAGTTAGACTTGGAGGAACAATAACAGTCCCTGTATATAAAATATAGTACTGAGTTCCAAAATGAAAAGCAACATGTGACCATCCACTATTGTTTAATAGTATATAGATGTATTATATTGTCCAAAGGAACTGAGGGACCTCAGCTGAAGGAAAATAGGAATCATTAACAGGAAAGGAAAACAGGACCATGTCTAAATCAAAGGAACCTCCTTAGCCTAAACAGGACCATCCCTTCCACCAAGAACTGGGACGCTCTAACGGTTAGGGACACCCACTATCTATTTAACTAATAAACCGTGAATGGACCCACAGAATAAGAATTGCAATGGTACTGGATGCAACCCAATTATTATATTCCTTGTATGTATCAGGATTCAACCTAAAATATTTATATACAGTACTTAGTAAGTCCTAGTGTAGTAGGGATATCAGATAGAGTAAAAGTGTCCTAAGATACCTTCTGAATAAACTAAGTGTCTACCTGCTAGAATGATGATCCTGAATGTCTGATAGTGTAAATATGTAATGGATGCCTTCTTTGATATAATTAAATGCCTTCCTTATAGTATATAATCCTGAATCACTACAGGATGTACAGATATGTTTTGAGACTATCCTAGATCAAAAATTGGTCCTTAGTCTGAATGATAGGTAAATGGATTGGGTAAATGGTCTATTTTTAAAAATATCCCTCATTCACATGTGAACATGTAGACATATAAACAATTAGGTGCAGCTATGGTCTTGACATTATTGTTCAATGTTATATATAGTAATAAAAATAGTGTGAGAACCCATACATCCGCATATATTATTTCGTAGGTAAAGTCCAAAAAGTCCAAGATTATAACGGCAATAACCGGGTGTTGCAAATCCAAAAGACCTCACATATAGTATCTCAATCTGCCATAAAATACCCACGTTCAAACAGTCGCGAGAGTTACACATAAATCCAATCTTGATATTCCGATCTTACATAGACGCTTGCAAAGAAACCAAAAGGTTGAATGAAAGTCCCAAGAACTCAGATAGGTTCTTTATAAAATACTAGTTTAAGCTAATAGTCCAAATTATCAACAAAACCAAGCAGATGTCATAAAATGAAAAAGTAACCTCTCATAGTATCAGGATATTCTGTTGGTATAACCACATTTAAGACAGTCCCAGTAATTCACAATAAGCACTATTGTTGACCACCGATGAAAAAATGTATTTCAATCACTTGTTTGGCCTTGAAAAGATAAAATTGTATCAGCAAAGTCCAGTAGATGTTTGTAAAATAAAAAAGTGGCATCTGCTTTAAATAACATGACCTTCCATTTGCTTTTCTCATGTAGAGATGAGCCCAATAGTTTGCATTAAGCACTGTGGTAAACTGCCTATGAGAATAATCTTCAAAACCTTGTTGGCCGTAAAAGTCATAAAAATCTTATAGCAGTGGACCAAAGGGGTATAACAAGTCGAATGAACCTCCGTTTACATATCCAGACTTTCCGTTTCTATCCCCATGTTGACAACAGTCCCAGAAGTTCACATTAAACACCGATGTTAAGCACGTATACACAAATAATATGACTTCTTAGGCCAATGTTCATTACCATGATCTAAGTTGCATAGGTTAACACTTGTCACATGCCAAGTTTGAAGCACAAAAAAGGCCAAAGAATTTTTGTAAAAGTACAGTACCTGTTGCCGTATTCAGAATTATGTATTCGATGCACCCATTAATTATATTTCCTCTGTGCAGACCAATTCTGCAAAAAATTGCCAAGTACAAGTTTCCCAGGCAATATAGTGAAGGTTTTTATCATCTGAGTGACACGAACGACCCAAAAGACCATCCATCCATAGATAAAAATCCTGAAAATAACAACACGCCACTGACCAACAGCAAAGGAGTAAATCCAAGGAGAAATCAGTCAGCCCTCTGCATGTACGGCTACTGCACAGCTCAGAAACATCAGAACACTACGAAAACATGGTAGAGCCAGCAAACAGTGGACAGTAATGGGTGCATCGAATACATAATTCTGTATATGGCAACAGGTACTGTACTTTTACAAAACTTCTTTGGCCTTTTTTGTGCTTCAAACTTGGCACCTGACAAGTGGTAACCTATGCAACTTAGATCATGGTAATGAACATTGGCCTAACAATTCTTATTATTTGTGTATACGTGCTTAACACTGGTGTTTAATGTGAACTACTGGGACTGTTGTCAACATGGGGTTAGAAACAGAAAGTCCGGATATGTAAACGGAGGTTCATTCAACTTGTTATACCCCTTTGGTCCACTGCTATAAGATTTTTAGGACTTTTACGGCCAACAAGGTTTTGAAGATTATTCTCATGGGCGGTTTCCCACAGTGCTTAATGCAAACTACTGGGCTCATCTCTACGTGAGGAAAGCAGATGGAAGGTTGTGTTATTTAAAGCAGATGCCCCTTTTTTATTTTACAAACATCTGCTTGACTTTGCTGATACAATTTTGTCTTTTCAAGGCAAAACAAGTGATTTAAATATATATTTTTCATCAGTGTTCAACAATAGTGCTTATTGTGAATTATTGGGACTGTCTTAAATGTGGTTATTCCAACAGAATGTCCTGATACTATGAGCGGTTACTTTTTCATTTTATGACATCCACTTGGTTTTGTTGATAATTCGGACTATTAGCTTAAACTAGTATTTTGTAAATAACACATCTGAGTTCTTGGGACTTTCATTCAACCTTTTGGTTTCTTTGCAAGCGTCTATGTTCATAGGTTCATAGGTTCATAGGTTCATACTAGGCTATCTGCCCAAGGGCATTTATAAGCCTAGCCCAGAGTTTTGTGGCTTTCACCACCCCTTTAGTTTGGAGGATACTATGCCCATTATATTGCTGTGCCTCTGTCGAGCAGTGACACTGAGGTAATCCCTGGGGTATACCTGCGATCTCCCATCCATTGGTCAAGATTTCTCTAGAACAAAGCCAGCGAGGTGCTCTGCCTCACATGTACTGGGATTTTGTTCCACAGCATAGGGAGTCTCTGGGTGATGAATCTGTCCCTCCAGCACGTCCTATTAATAACCGTGTTAAGGTTTAAGTCTCTTGCCCTTGTAGTTCTGATGGATTTAGATTTTTTGAGGTGAAGCATGTTCATTAATTCCGGGTTGGACATGGCCTTGTATGTCAGGCACAGGTCACCT
Source organism: Protopterus annectens (assembly GCF_019279795.1). Taxonomy (NCBI): domain Eukaryota; kingdom Metazoa; phylum Chordata; order Ceratodontiformes; family Protopteridae; genus Protopterus; species Protopterus annectens. Next base: position 457,782,077 of record NC_056751.1, read on the forward strand.
CTGAGTAGACGGTAAGCGACTGAATAGAGCTGGAGTTCCTTCAGTCGGGCAGCATAAGACATATTTTTGAGACCCTTTATCCTTTTGGTGAGGAACTTTTGGGGCCTTTCCAATTGCTGCAGGTGTCGGGTCAGATACATTCCGAATGGAGCATTGTACTCAATCATTGGTCTGATGAGTGATGAGTACAGGGGAACAATGACCTCCCTTGATCTAGATGTGAATCCCTTCATGATCAGCTGGGCAATGTAGAAGGTCTTCCTAACTACTTTGGTAATGTGAGTGTCAAATGAAAGGTTGCTGTCAACCTGGGTCCCCAGATCCCTGATAACCTCTTCTGTGCTTAGTGGATTGCCACCTATATGGTAGCTAGGGGTGACCTTGTTTTTCCCGAAGGGTATGACTATGCATTTTTTGGCGTTTAATTTTAGGCCATGGTTCTGGCACCAGTTATCCGTTTCTGTAAGACCCTTCTGAAGGATATCTGTGTCAGATGTATTTTCGACTATGGCGCCCAGTTTGCAGTCATCTGCAAACTTTGTCAGCCATAATCCTCCTGTGTTTGCTTGTACTTCTGAAAAGTAGATGCCAAACAAGAGTGGGCCCAGGACTGAGCCCTGTGGGACACCACTTGGGACAGGCTTTGAGTCTGACATGGCGCCAGCAACTCTGACCCTGTGGGTTCTGTCACTTAGCCAGTTTGCAACCCATCTTGTGAAGTATGGGTTTACATTTAAGCTGGTGAGTTTTTCAATGATGCCTGAGTGGGGTATTGTGTCAAAAGCCTTTGCCAGGTCATGGTAGGCTGTGTGGACTGCCTTGCCCTCATCAATGGCCTTGGTGACTGTTTCAAAAAAGTCAACCAAGTTTAAAAGGCATGATCTGCCTTTGACAAAGCCAAACTGGGTTGGATCCAATGTCTGCAAGTCTCCTATGTCTTTATTTATGAGTTCCATTATGATCCTCTCCATAGCTTTGCAGACCAGGCTTGTCAAGCTGATGGGATGGTAATTTCCAGGGTCGGTGGAGGCACCGCCTTTGTGAAGTGGGACCACAGTTGCCGTATGCCACTCCTTGGGTACGTATCCTGAGGTGAGGCTAAGATTAAACAGCTGCCCTAACTGAGGGTTTAATTCCTCATTGAGTTCGTGGAGCACACAACCGGGGACACCATCTGGTCCCATGGATGCTGTGTTTTTCGCCTTGGAGAGAGCAGTTCTCACCTGGGCGTTTGAGATATTTGGAGGGCTACAATCCTCTGGTATAGATATCTCTCCTTTTGGGGGGTAGGGAGGGGAGAAATTTGCAATGAACCTGTCAGCCAGTATGTTGGCAATGTCTGTAGGTTCAGTGATTTTTACATCATTTTGAACTAATTCTGAGCATATCTGGGAGTTTCCTCCCAGGTTTCTAACATAGCTAAAAAAGGCCTTATGATTGTCTTTTGAGTCCTTAGCGACTTTTCTCTCAAAATTTGCCTTGGATGATTTTATGAGAGATCTTAGTTTTTTACTTATAATGATCAAGAGTGTCTTACCTTTTAAGGATTTTGCTCTATCTTGTAGTAGCTTCCTCCTTTTGTTGTAGGGCTTGTTTATGGCTGGGGTTCACCAGACTGGACGCTTGCCTTTGGTACAAAGAGTCTTTGTTTTGTTTGGGATTGCCTGTTCCATGCAGTCCTGGAGGTGCTGGTAGTAGGCATTTGTAAGTGATTCAGCGGCTTGCGTAATGGTTTCCACAGGCTCGGGGGCCTTGAAAGAGACCACACTAGTCTTTAAAAGTGTGAAGTCGGCTTTTGAGAAGTTCTTCACTGTGGTCTTTTTTATCTGGGGTGGGGGCGGGATGTGGACTTCCAGTGAGATTAGTTTATGATCTGATCTCACCAATGAGGGGTATACTTCTGTTGTTGAACATTGTGACCCCATTTTCGTGATGATAAGATCTAGTATGTTTTCTCCTCTTGTGGGGATGGTGACTAGTTGTTCCATGGCATTTGAGTTTATGAACTCTAGGAACCTTTGGGCTAGAGTGTTGGGGCTTGAGTAGTGATCCCAGTCTATATTCGGATAGTTGAAATCACCTAGTATGATGGTGTTTGGAAATACATTTATCCTCTCCAGTGTTTTCAGTAAAGCTGTGTGGGGTTCCTGAGTTTGAGAGGGTGGCCTGTAACATGATACAAATTGCAGAGCAGTCTTGCCTATGGTTAATTGCACCTGGATGGTCTCCGATGCATCGTGCATTGCCACCAACCTTGAGGTGAGGGTGTCCTTGATGAATATGGACACCCCCCCTCCTTTCTTGGTGTTGTCCGGATTTTGGGGCCAGAACGCATGATATGAGGTAAAACCTGATAGTGCCGGGGTGCTCTCAGGAGCCTTGACCAGGTTTCAGTCACAGCACAGACATCGATGTTCTCCATACTGAGAAGGGCTTCGAGTGCGTGCATCTTGAGGTTGAGACTTCTGGCATCGAGCAGCATTACCCTTAGTTTTTTTCCTTTTTTGTGTTCTAGGGTGGTAGGTTTAGAATTTGAGCCTTGCCTAAAAAAGGCACTATGGGGGTGGCAAGAGCCTTTGCCAATATCCGGAAGCCCAGGGGTGACAGGTGCAAGCCATCCTTGCGAAGCAGCGTGGCTTGTCCAGCATGTCATCCCAGGCAGACAGACATTGGATCCCCTTTGAATGACACCAGAGTTTAAGCCAATTATTAAAGCTGATCATCTTGTCTCTGTATTGTGGCATCATTCTTGGTGAAGGTAGGATACTGCTCAAGGTCAGGGTCATACCTGCCTGGGCTACATAATCAGAGAGCTCCTCTATGTCTCTTTTCATGCAGTCCATGGAGGTACGTCTCAGGTCGTTCACACCAGCATGGACAATAACTGAGTCATACTTGTACCTGCTGTTGAGTGACCTGAGTGCTTGCGTTATGTGGTGGATTCTAGCTCATGACAGGCAGCTTACTGTGACCTTCTCCTTACTCAATCTGGTGAGCGGGACATCAGTGTGTCTGACTATGGAGTCACCTATGACGAGTGTGTCTGGCATTGTGTTTGGCCTTAAGGGCTGTGAGTGTTTGGCACACTGACTTTGTGGTCTATGTGTTGCATGTGTTGTGTCCTGTGGTGGCAGTTGTTTGGGTGTCTGCTTTGGTGGCCTGTGCTGTTTTGGTAGATTTTTGATCAGACCCTCCGAGTATGTCTTTGTGTGTTTATGTGTATGATTTGAAGTTGTGATAGTACTATGTGAGACTGGGTTTGTGGTGTGTGTGGTTACCTTCTCCTCCTGTCTGGTTTTGCCAGTCCTATGTTGAGAGAGCTCAGCCTCCAGTTTGGCTATATAGTTGCATCTCTCGCATGTATTTGTGTTTTGTGGGAGAAGGAGAGGGTTGTCTGTGTACATGAGGCAGTTGTAACATTGCCTCAATATTCCCAGATTCACCAGCTGAGCAGGAGAGGACACTAGCAACTGATCCCTTGACATGCTAGAAGGAATAGACAAAAAAATTTATGTAGATGAGTTTGAAAAGACTTCGGGGGATGTGGGTGATCGGAAAAGGGGTTTTAGGCTGGTGGGGTACTATGTATAATAAAATGTGCTGTATCAAAGTAAAAAGTACTTTAGGAGCAAGTGCTAGGCTTTACAGATAGAGAATAGTCTACTTAGGAATCAAGTAGAGCTGAACTTTTTAGATATAGAATTGGCTGGTTTGATTAGCAGTACAGTTCAAGGAAAGCTGTTCTAAGGGAAAAATTGAAGAGTGGACTTTAGGTAGCCCGAATAGTTTAACCTTGATTAACCGCCGCTGCTCTTGTGTGCTCCTGTGGCAACTCCAGCTTCATCGCTAAAGCGTAAAGCGTGCTTTATAGCAGGGGGCTGGAAAAGACAGGAAATGACCCAAAATGGCCAATAAACTACAAGTTACTGCCTTAAACCACTCCTCTGAGGACAAACAGGCAGCTCGGTACTCCCCACTCTCACTGGTGAGTAAAGAAACTTCCCCCTGACCAAACAAGGAAAATGGAGAAACATAGGAACCAAGACAAAGCCCAGGGATCAGCAAAATCTGATCACTGGAACAAACTATTAGGAAAGTATGGAAAACAAGAGTATTTTTTTGTTTTTTTTTAAAGTTTTTTAACAGATAGAACAGAAAATACAATAACTGCTATGTTTTTCAATTAATTGCTATCAAAAGCTAGTACACTTGAGTGTATTAGCCTGTAGTTTAACTTTTAAGCAAAACTTAAACTAGGAAGTGCAACAAACAATTCAAGCTATTAAAAACAGTAAAAACAGGTATTAATTCAATAAAATAGGCAGAAATAGTTGTCGAAAGGCACAAAAAGTCGAAAATGCAGAAAAAATTACTTAGAATCTGGAAAGTTTGTCTTTTCTGGTATCTTCTTCTCTAGGAACTCTGCTGGATACCACGAGGAGCTGTGCTGAGTTCTCTACAGCCAAAAAAGCCCGCCAAAGCGTGCTTTATAGCACGGGGCTGGAAAAGACAGGAAATGACCCAAAATGGCCAATAAACTACAAGTTACTGCCTTAAACCACTCCTCTGAGGACAAACAGGCAGCTCAGTACTCCCCACTCTCACTAGTGAGTAAAGAAACTTCCCCCTGACCAAACAAGGAAAATGTAAGATCAGAATATCAAGACTGGATTTATGTGTAACTCTCGCGACTGTTTGAATGTGGGTATTTTATGGCAGATTGAGATACTATATGTGAGGTCTTTTGGATTTGCAACACCCAGTTATTGCCGTTATAATCTTGGACTTTTTGGACTTTACCTACGAAATAATATATGCGGATGTATGGGTTCTCACACTATTTTTATTACTATATATAACATTGAACAATAATGTCAAGACCATAGCTGCACCTAATTGTTTATATGTCTACATGTTCACATGTGAAGGAGGGATATTTTTAGAAATAGACCATTTACCCAATCCATTTACCTATCATTCAGACTAAGGACCAATTTTTGATCTAGGATAGTCTCAAAACATATCTGTACATCCTGTAGTGATTCAGGATTATATACTATAAGGAAGGCATTTAATTATATCAAAGAAGGCATCCATTATATATTTACACTATCAGACATTCAGGATCATCATTCTAGCAGGTAGACACTTAGTTTATTCAGAAGGTATCTTAGGACACTTTTACTCTATCTGATATCCCTACTACACTAGGACTTACTAAGTACTGTATATAAATATTTTAGGTCGAATCCTGATACATACAAGGAATATAATAATTGGGTTGCATCCAGTACCATTGCAATTCTTATTCTGTGGGTCCATTCACGGTTTATTAGTTAAATAGATAGTGGGTGTCCCTAACCGTTAGAGCGTCCCAGTTCTTGGTGGAAGGGATGGTCCTGTTTAGGCTAAGGAGGTTCCTTTGATTTAGGCATGGTCCTGTTTTCCTTTCCTGTTAATGATTCTTATTTTCCTTCAGCTGAGGTCCCTCAGTTCCTTTGGACAATATAATAAATCTATATACTATTAAACAATAGTGGATGGTCACATGTTGCTTTTCATTTTGGAACTCAGTACTATATTTTATATACAGGGACTGTTATTGTTCCTCCAAGTCTAACTGATAACTATAAGTTGGTGTGAACATAGCACTTGAAATAGGGGTCGATTAAGACTCATCCATTATAGTAGTTATTATTGTTCACTTCCTTAGGATTTAAACATATACTTTTCCTGTATATACATTATATTGACAGGGGCCTGTTTTGTCCTCACACTTAAGGATATTATATTCCTATAATTTTTCAGTGGGGACCAGGCACTGTTAAAGTACCATTGGTGACCTTGCAGTGGTTTTGATATCATCTATTATGGATCTTACAGATCTATTGAGGGGCCTTTCAGCTGATAGGGATGATTTAGCAGCCTTCGGACTTACTAATTTGGGGGAAGGTAACAACAGGGAAGCCTCTGTAACAACTAACAGTTGTGAAATATCATTCCATAAACTGAATAAAAGAATGAGGAAATTAAGGGCTAATGAGTGGCATGCCAAACTTTTCAAAGCCTACTTAGCTAAAGATATAGACCCACGATGGTGGTGCTGCAGTAGAGTTGTCACCTCACAGTAAGATGCTGTCCGGTTCGATTCTCAGCTAGAGCGTCTTTTGCGTGGAGACATGCGTGAATGGGCGTACTTTCGTTGAAGGTTGTGCATCAGGTCTGGCAAGCCAGTACGTAAAAATCAACTGCCAATCATTAGCGAACCGGAGTTCAGCTGTGGCGACCCCTAACCGGGAAAAGCCGAAAGACACATACATACTTAGCTAAAAATATAATCACCCAGGGGACTGAGGTTAAAGATACAACTACTTGTCTCCGAAGCAGATTCTATATTATTGGAACAATGGGTGGAGGCTCAACACAAATCATCAATGGAATTTTTCAAAATTTTATAGGCATATTATGATAGGACCATAGACAAAGACATAATAGAAATTATTGATATGTGTAATGACATCAGTAAATTTGAAGGTCAAGAGGGCTATATGAATAACCTCCAGAAATTGGGACAAGACCTTCTCAGTCTTGAACAGACATTAAAGGACAAGAACATGGGCAAATTTCCCCGGGACTTAAATGATTATGAAGGGGGCCACCCAGTTTCTAGTAACAAACAAGTTAGGTTTGAGCCTTCCCACAGGAAGGTTAATAAAAGCAAAAGACCCAGATCTATCTTGAAAAAATCAAACCCATCAAGTTGTGACGAATCAGGTGAGGACTCCTCAACCACTTTTGAGTCAACTACACAACACTCCGCTGACTCACTAGTATCCAAAAGGAGAACTTTTTTGATCCCTTTAGCCAAAGGTACAAACGGGGTGGGAGGAAACACAGGGGTGGAAAACATGGTAGATCTATTGAAACTGATTGTTCAAAAATGAATAATGTGCTAAACATTTCATCTACCACATTGTCCACAACAAAAATACAAATTCTTATTAAAGGACTTAATTTCATTCCTGGTTTCTTTATCTCTGAAGATTCAATTGCTAATGGTATTTCTGAGTTTTGTTGATTACTTAGCTTGCAATTATTTTTTCAGACAGAAGATAATTCAAGCAATGATACAAGATTTAAATATCATAAATTGACTTTTATTCCACCAATGCATCCAGATGTATCCATGTTCTATAATTCCACTCTCAAAGATTTACACTTCAATTTTAAGGATGTGCATGTAAAGCAGAACAATGTATCCAGGAAGTAGATGGATACTATTATTGAAATGGCTAATAACAAGAATTTAGTAATATCGTCAGCAGACAAAGGGGGTGCCATTGTAGTACAGGATTGGTCATCATATAATTCTGAAGTTATGCGACAGTTATCAGACAATAGATACTATACACATATGGTGATCGATCCTACACCAGGATTCAAAAAGAAAATAGATGAATTCTTACAACTAGCTAGAGAGGAAAGTATTATACCACAAGATACTCAATACCATCTCTCAGTATCTGATCCCTCTAATCAATACATTTACTTCCTCCCTAAGATTCACAAGTATCCTATACATCTACCAGGTCGACTGTTTGTTTCGGGTAGAGGTTCCATCACTGAACCATTATCTGAATTCCTCACATTACACCTTAAGCCTTTGCTACAATTTGTAAGAGCAAGAATACAGGATACCACTGAATTCCTCTGCATTATAGCAGATATGCAGCTTGAAGAAGGGTGGTATTTGTGTAGTTTGGATGTTTCTGCATTATATACCAACATCCCCCATTGGGCAGGCCTAGATGCATTGGAGTATTGGTTGATGAAGTCAGAACTATATCCCCCAGGCTTCAATACATTGTTACTTTGCTTGTTGGAGCATGTATTGACTAAGAATGTGATATTTTATGGGAATGAATGTTATCTACAGACTAAAGGCACTGCCGTGGGGGCTTCTTTTGCCCCTATATATGCAGATCTTTTTATGGCCTATGTTGAAGACCAAATTATCTATGATAGGGCACACAACATCTGCAAGGATGCGATTGATATATGGAGAAGGTATTTGGATAATTGCTGGATGGTATGGAGATCTGACATTGTCTATCTCAAGGAGTTTGTCACCTGTTTGAATGAAAACAAATGGGGTATTGAATTCACGATAACTTATGACAAAAATTAGATTACCTTTTTGGATGTCTTCGTCACAAAGAATGCAGATTATACACTAACAACAGAAATTTATCGGAAATACCCACAATACAACTCCTTGCTCCATGCCTCCAGCTTTCATCCACCTCATATTTGCAGAAACATTTCAAAGTCACAATTTATCCGCCTTAGGAGGATTTGCTCAGAGGAAAGGACATTTTCCACCTATGAGTCAGATTTATCTATAAGGTTTCAGAACCGTGGATACCTAAAAGGTGACATTACTCAGGGTAGACGACTTGCTACCAATAAAAATCAGGAGAATCTGCTGCAATATATGGAGAACAAACAGAAATCTAATTCTCAGATTAGCTTAGTCACCACATATGGGAGAAATACTGATGCTCTCATCAACTGTGTACAGAGGTATTGGAACATATTGTTAGCAGATAGCAAGCTTAGGGCCATACTGGATTACAGATGTCACTTTTCTTACAGACGGGGTCGGAACATGGGATCCTTTTTTAATCATTACAAACACATCAACAGGAATGAGAATTCATCTAAACAAATAACCTTAGAAGGTGGCCCTCTAGTGGGATGCTTCCCATGTGGACATTGTACACACTGTAATAACATGTTCAAAACCAAGGAATTCACAAGCAAAAATACTGGTGAAGTTTTTCCGATTAAATTTTTTTGCAAATTGTCAATCAGACTGGGTGATTTATTTGGCATCATGCAGTTGTTCAGCCTTTTATGTAGGACAAACCTCCCATTGTGTAAAATTTAGGATTTCAGAACACCTTAGCGACATTAGGACTGCTAAACCAACCAATGCACTATATAAACATACAAGAAAACATCCCCGGGCCAAGTTTAGATTTACTGTGATTGATATTATTCAATGGAATACACGTAACAAATCAGGTTGGCATGGAATATTAAACAAAATGAAAAGAAATGGATTATAAAATTGGGTGCACTCTTTTCCCCTGGTCTAAATGAATATATGTGAAATATATGTGATGTAAATTTGTTCATGGACTCTGGGTGGCGCCAGACTACTTGCTATATATAAGGTTGTGACATTTTGTAACAAATGCAGACACCGAGGAAGGGCTGAAGGCCAAAACTAGTTTGTTTTTCTCCATCCTCCATCAATAAACAGATTACTGTCCACTGTTTGCTGGCTCTACCATGTTTTTGTAAGACTACTAAATCAAAGTTACTTTCTCCAATAATTCACCTAGAAAGGGAAGGTGAAGTTTCTTCTTCCAAAACAATATACTGCACCTCCTTCAAAGAGTGGTTCTAAAAATGCCTTCTGTTTCCATTTTTCTGTTGTCAGCACAGGCACCTTGCATGCTCCATTTTGTTTTCAATTTTTTCCTCTATGTGAATATGAGTACATATCATCCTGTCACTTTCTTTTCTTCCCCTATGCTGCTGTACAGCTACAAAAGGTATACTAGAATTAAGTTTATCATCATTTTGATTCATACTTTGCTTACATAAACCTGTCATTTACAGTCTGTCGTCAACTGAATTATTTGCTTCATGTTAGCAGAAATGGTCTCAGAACTCTGTATTTCTTTACCTATGTCATACCTAGTAATTAATACCATTTCTTTTGCCCTTCTTTAAAGTATCCATTTTTATATGTCTGTTTTGTTGTCTCTGTGCAGATTTCCCAACAGATTCACCTTCAGTTTCTTGACTGTCATCTATTACTGTTTTAAGGTTCTTTTGCTTTATCTTTGTGGCATGTTTCTGATAACAGACAGAATCATTTTTACTGTCTAACCACAACCAAATTCTAGCTAATTTTATAGATTCTATATCAACTCAGTTCTTTTTTTTTCTTTATCTTTTTCCCTGTGTCAGTCAGCTGAAAACCTTCCACCGATCGAGTTCATATTAGAAGAACGAAAACCCTAAACTGCGAACGCTCACATGAGCAAAAATGCCGGTGACAGAAGTTGCTATTGTGGGGGGCTGCGCCCCCCACCCCCCGCTAACTATATATTCTAACTTCAAGGTCGCACTACAGTGAGGAAAGGGCAAATATCCCACTCCTCACTGTAACACGACCCCGCAATCCTCGCACTAGGGATAATGAAGCCAGATAAGGGTGGGGAAATTGTTATAGCAGACAAAATGGATTATATTGGACACATTTTTAATTTGTTACATGAACATAACACCAAGAGATATGAAAAGGTGTCCAGGGTAGAAATCAGCAAAGCATAAAAAAAATAATAATTTTTGTTGGAAGATTCATTACTAAAAGGGGTAAGTTCTGAGGATTTTTAGCACTTTTTATTGAACAGACATCCAAAAATTCCAACAGTGTTTGGGATATTGAAGATCCACAAAAACATGCAAGATCTCCTTACCATTTAATAGTGGCAGCACACAACTTTATTACTTATCCCATTGGTGTCTTTATCGATTGTATCCTAAAAATTTCTTTGCGCCCAGTGGATTATATGTTAAAGGATTCCTGAGATTTTTTAAGTAATATTAAACGATTAAACACAATAACAATTTTTTTGTGCAAATTGTAGTTTCTTGATGGTTGATGTGGTACATTTGTTCTCTTCTATACCTCACATAGAATGGTTTAGAGCTTTTCCATCACTCATTATTGAGCATAATTGAACAAAATGCTCCTTAGAAATAAAATATGGGCTAAATGGAGAACTACCAAATGTTCATCTGATCACCTACTCTTTAAACAATTAAGAAATGCCACTAAGAAAGATACTCTTGCAGATAAAAAGAACTACTACCTTCACATTCAACAAACTAGCCAGCATTCCTCTCAAAAATTCTGGTCAGGTATTAACAAACTTCTTAAACCAGGACATTCAACTACTCCTATCCCTTCAGGCTTTAATCTCAATAACTCCACTCTGATCCCAGATGCCTTTAACAAGTACTTTATAGAAACCATTCAAACCCTAGCTAATTCATTACCCTCTTCTACTACCTCCTTACCTACAACCTCTAACACTTCATCCAATGTCTTTAACATACAACCAGTGCCTACATCACTTATTTATAAGCTTCTCAAGAAACTTAAACCTTGCACCCCATCAGCTGATCAACTCCCATCAGAATACCTACAAATTGCTGCAAAAGCTATTGACTACCCCATATCCATTCTTATCAATAGGACCATCTCTGAAGGAAAAATACCCACTCTATGGAAAATATCTCACATAATACCTCTGCATAAAGGTGGCTCCTCTATCAAGCTCACAAACTTTCGCCCTATTGCCTTACTATCCCCATTAGCAAAGATCATGGAAAGATGCATACATAAACAAATTCTTAACCACCTTCTACAAAACAAACTTCTAGCCAATAGTCAACATGGCTTTAGACCTTCCCATAGTACTACAACTGCCCTCCTTTCCTTTTCTGATGCCATAAATAATAATAGGAACAACAATCTTTTCTCATCAGCTTTATTTCTAGACCTGTCAAAGGCCTTTGACATGGTTAACCATAATATACTTCTTAACAAACTAAATCTCTATTCACTTGGCTCACATACTCTCCAATGGTTCAGGAGTTACCTCCAACATAGGCAACAAGCAGTACTTTGGGACAACAACCTATCCTCCTTACTCCCAGTAAACATTGGGGTTCCACAAGGATCAATCCTAGGTCCCCTTATTTTCTCATTATTTATCAACGACCTTCACTTGAATATACCCCAAGCCATCTGCATTCAATATGCTGATGACTCAACTCTTATTTGTGCTGCCAATAATGTTTCCACCCTCCAGTCCCTCACCCAAACAGTCTTCCATAATGTTGAAAAGTGGTTTATGGAACTCTCCCTCCTTCTTAATCCCAAAAAAACAAAACTTTTTCTCTTTACCCCTACACACAAATCACCGACACCCTTCTTCACTATCTCCTCTAACAATGCTACCTGCATTAGTCCAGATATGTCCACTTGCCTATTAGGTGTAACAATTGACAATCATCTTAATTTTGATGACCACATTAACAACACCATTAAATCAGTTAATAAAAAAATCGGCACTCTCTACAGAATTAAACCCTTTCTTACCCCTTCTGCTAGAAAAACTGTATCTCAGAGCCACCTGATCTCCACCCTTTTCTATGCCTCTGCTATATATACAAACTTGTCTAAAAACAACATCACCAAACTTTCTACCTGCTACAATAGTATTACTAGATTCATTACTACTACCCCTTTTAGAACCCACCACTGTATTAACCTCAAGCAACTAGATTGGTTAGAACTTGACAACCACTTACTCTATCAACAATTAATTATCATTCATAAGACCCTCTTTTTCCCAGACGCTACCCCTAGCCTTACAAAACTGATTTCACCTTATAAAAACCTAGCCACACTACGATCGGCTAATAAACTCCTTGTAGCCTTAACCAAATCAAAGAATAAAGCTGGAGACTCATTATTTTCAAATGCTGTCGGGAAAATCTGGAATCAACTACCTCAGGAAATAGCAAACCTAGACTCTACATCCCTTTTCAAGAAACATATCAAAGAACATCTCAAAACTCAATGGCTATGTCCTTGTACTAATCCTGACTGAAATTACTTCTGCATTACTCCCAACTTCCCCCTTTTTTTTCTCCCAACTTTCCCACTATAAAACTAATTTTTATTGTAGACAGATTTATCTTTGAGATTGTCTCTAACATCTTTTTTTCTCTTTTTCTCTAGCACATATTGAAGGTTGTTTAGTATCTAACTGTAGAATGTTACTTACCTGTAATTCTATTGTCAAACAACTATTTCTCTGAAATATTATGGTTCTGCTTTTTTGGTCTTTTTTTGTATTGTTAAATTCATACAAATGTACAACTTTGTACTTATATTATGTTGCTTATTTTGTTTTTATTGTTAATTATTATTTTAATTCTTGTAAGTCTTGTAATTGGAGCTTTTCTCCCCGGGCCTCTACTGAAAACGGATATTTGTCCAGCTAGACTAGCCTGGTCACCAAATGTAAAATAAATAAAAAATAAAAACATTCAAACTTAAACAACACACATATTAATTTCGTTATCAAAGTAATGGAGATCATATTACATAATTGTATCTTCTTTGAGGGGGAATACTTTCATAAAATTAAAGGGTCACTATGAGGGCTAGTTGTGCCTCTATATATGTAAATTTAGTGATGTACAGTTGGGAACACTTTCACATATTTAGTTCTAGGTTTCATGATTGCTGGAACATGTACTTGTGATTTTTGGACTATATTTTTTATACTATGGAAATGGGGATCTTTTAAAGAATAATTTTTACTGTACATCAATAATACAGCCGTGTTTCTTAGATTCGCACACACTTATTCTATTGACAACTTGGCTGTTTCAGTTTTTAAAGTTGTAACTGATAGATGTTTTGGCTTGAGAACTTTTAGGAAGCCTACCTTTTCTAGCAGTTATTTGGACTACTATTCTTACCATCCATGATACATGAAGAATAATATTTTTAAGGAGCAACTTGTAATGGTAGACAAAATGTGTTCGGATGTTACAAATTTTACAGCAGAGGTAAATTTTGTTACTAGTATGATTCAGAAAAGGGGTTATCCAACTTTCGCATAGGATAAGTGTTAACATTTTGAGTGGGTGGTGCACTAAATAGAAGCCCTTGTTAGGGACTGATGGGTCAGAAAATATACCTACATTTTGGGAAAGGCAACCTGGTCTTAATGTCTTTTCTACCTCAGTGGTGATCCTGTTTTGATTTTATTCAAAAGAAATTACGAGCATTTTGATTAAAAACTGGTGTGTGTTTAAGAGTGACACAGGGATGACAATTTTGGGTGAAGCTCCCATTTTTGTATTCAAAACTGGAAGAAATTTAAAATATTTAATGAAACACCCCAGAATGAACTGCCTTAATAATAAAAGGAAGGTTACTAGGCACTGTGGTGCATGTAACCAATGTCGTTACAGTTTCGAACAGCCTTACATTACTCTTGGTTTGTCACTTATGAAAATGGTGCTAGGAAAAGGGAATTGTGCTACTAAGGGATTAGTATACCTGGTTTATATGTTGGATGTAACAATTTTTACGTGAGGAAAACCAAAAGCAATTTCATAAGCGTATTTTCAAACATACCCACGCGATTGTCAAGGGTAACATTAATAATTACCTAGTTTTTCCTTCTTTTACTAAATTTCTTTTTGGTATTTTGGAAACTATTCCTAGGAGTTCAAGAGGTGGTCAGGGGAACATGAATTGAAAAGAAACAACTTCTCTTGCAATTTAGATTAATTGCTTTATTTAGACCGGGGTGAATGAGCACATTTCAATAATGCCCATTTTGAAAATCAGAGCTCCTGTTTTATAATACTCAGCTTTTAAAAGCTCTTAATATGGTTTTAGTATATAAGATTATTATAAGTTTAGCACATATATTTTTTGTATTTTTTTTTGTGTTTTTAGATGGTAGTTCTCTAATTTTTAATGAACACTATCACATAATCTTTTAAATAAAGTATATAAATTAATTGTGATTGTTATTTAATGGTTCTGATGACTTCCTATGTTGGAGGGATGAAATGACTCAACCATCTTGCTGTTCTGTTTTAAGGTTTTAAATTAAATTGTATTTTAATTTGCATACCTACTCAATAACTGTGCTGTAGAAGTGCCTGGAATGTTACTGTACAGTTAGTGCTCAGTACTATAGTGTGTTTGCCTACAAACTGGTTTTCATAGCATATTGATATTGTACTATTCTGCCTTGATTTGGATAGTGTGCCTTACTCACCCACAGTATGTTTGTTAGTAAACTGATTTATAATGAATATTGATATTGTGCTGTAGTGCCTTAACTTGGATAGTCTGCCTCACTCACCTATAGTGTGTTTTCTTGTAAATGTATTTATAGTGCATATAGATATTGTGCTGCACTGCCTTGAATTGGATAGTGTGCCTTAATCACCCAACTAGTTAATCCCATACCACTCTTGCTTTACCCCCACATATGCCTGACTTTTCCCTCCTTTTTCTTGTCTTTTTTCTCTTCTCTTCTCCCCCCTAATTTTCCCTTTACTGTACACCCCCCCCTCTTCTTTTGTCTCTCTTCTCTTCTCCTCCCTAACTAGCCTTTCACTGTACTCTTCAATTGCCGAAACAATACTTTTCTGTATCTTTATCTCTCATTTACTCACACTTGCCTTCTTCCATTTTTTTCTAGGTTGTAAGCCTGGTCTGTTCCACACTGAGACCACAAGCTACCTTTCCCCAACTTTCACCAGCCAAACCAACCTCAGCATAACCTGGAAGATTCAGCTCCTCACTCTTCTACCTTTGAGTGAAGTATATCTTAGTCTATAACTATTCCCTGCTGTATTATTTATTCTTTGTAAGGCCACCTGCACACCTCCATATCAGACCCCCCATTTTCCCAAGTTACTCCAACAATCTTACCAGCTTCTCTTACCATCAACTCCACTCTTATCTTCATATCATAAATGTCTTCTACTCCTAGTTCCCTGTCTGCCTCCCCACTCACACAGACATTCTCACCCCTTAAACTCGCTTTGCTCTTTTGGCTCTACCTGCACTCACACTCACCTTCACACTCTCCCCTCCTGTACTTTGCAACAGCCATTTCGGATTTCTCTGCTGAATAACACATTGTTTTTCATTTCTCTTGATGCTAACTGTATAGTGGCCCAACCGACTCTGTTCGCCCTTGCTGTACTTGGGCTCTCTCCGCTTATTTACCCTACCCCCCATGTCCCAAAAGAAACAGTAAAAAAACTCAAAAATGAATAAAAATAAAGAAGGCAGTTCATGGACTCTACTGGCAGCCAGTTTAGATAAAAGACAAGCCCATGATGCTGGAAAATCCCACAAATCCTTTATTTCTTGAAATAAAATATCCTGTATATGCTATATCCACCCACCCTCAAGTCAATTTCCTTTATACCTAACAGGCACATTCCCACCCCCTGTAGAGTTTCACTTCCTGCATACTCTGTCCTATCAGACTCTTCCACCAGCCCCCCTCCCACCCCAGCACACACACTTAACTTCCATATCCCCACCCCCTGCTAACTCTTACCTCCTACACACTCTCTGCCATCAGACTCTTCCTCCTTCCTTCAGCACCCCCCACTGAAACACACCCACTTCTCTCCATTCCTCCTACACTCACTACCCCCATATCCTTAATCTATCATTACTCCTCCCATCCACCTCTTCTCCTTGCTACACACACCTGCTATATAATTTGCAATCTTACTCTCCACCTCCCCACCCTTCTCACCTATAAGTATACTCCCTTTCTTTCTCTCCACCCCCATAAGTCAAATCCTGGTGTCTCTCCAACAGCACACCTACCAATATGCTTTAAACGTCTTCCTCCTCCTTACTTCTCCCCCTCATTATTTCCTCCCTTCTGCTACTAACCTGTAACGTAACCACTTTCACACTCATCTAATTCTGCCCCCTAGTTCTCTTACTTCCTCTTACTACCACACTCTCTCAAACATGTATTATTCCTTTCCAATAGAACCTTCACTTTTCTCCTCATCTGACCTCAGTCTTCCTAAAATCAAAGTCCCTTCCACAATTTACCCACCCTTCAAAATAAAACAAAAAATCATCACACCCACCGAGTTTTCTCTCTTCTCCCTCACTCACTTAACACTCTCCTACCCTCCAGTGACATTCACCCCGACCCCGTCCCATCTAGTGCACCTACTCTCCCTTCCACTACTCTGCACACTCCCCTGAACACTCATTGCTCCCTTCCCAAACATCTCTCTTTCTACTCTATCAACACTCACAGTATCCTTAACAAGATAACAGAATTTCACTCCTGGATATCTAAATACTTCACTAACATAGTTACTCTCACAGGGATCTGGCTAAAACCTCACAACACAGGCAAAGAATTCCTCCCTCCTGGATACAACATTCTACACCTAGACAGACCCTAGAAGAAGGGAGGTGGTGTAGCAATTCTTTACTCTAACCTCCTAACTCTTACCCCCCACCAAATACTCCTCCCTCCTTCCACCCAGCTGAGCTCATAATAGCCAATTTTAATCACAACAATCACAAAACCTTATCAATAGTTGCCATCTACATACCACCAGGTGATAACATACCCCTATTATAACCGATTCTCAACTGGCTATCTGATCATATCCCCAGTGAAACCATCATACTGGGAGTAGTTAATATTAATTGGCTTACCCTTACCACTAACACCCCCACTTCCAGCATTAACTTTTTTGGATTCACCCAGTTCATCTCATCTCCCACATTCCACAATAAATCTACCAATTCTAGTTCCATCATTGACTGGATTCTTGTTAGCAATCCCAGCCTCTGTCCTCAGACTGAAACTCTACCTGACTCCATCAGTGACCATTGCCCAATACGTACCCTCTGACTTTTCCACCACATTCTCAAGCACCCATACATTTAAAGAATTTCATAAACTGTCCTCCTTCAACAATGATACTTTCAATAGCTTTCTCTCCTAAATAGACTGATCCATCCTCTTCACCTTACCCCTTGACGATGCTGTATCATACTTTAACACCACCTTCCTCAACATACTCACCTCCCTTGCCCCTCCACATACTGTTAGATCAAATATCACAACTCACCCTGGATCATATTGGACACTTAAAAGAGAGTCTGCCTGGAAATGTTGGTCCAAGAATAAATCACCCTCCCATTACTAAACCTATAGGGAACTCTGCAACCGCACTAAAAACACATTAATCTTGATAAAAAGCATTTCTACCACCAATCCCAGATCACTTAATCCAGAAACCCTAAAAAGTTCTGGAACACTATCAACCAAATCCTCCACCCTGATAATGCATCCACACCCAACCCCTTCCCTAACAACTCACCTCTCAAAACTGCAACCATCTTTAACTCCTATTTTATTGACTCCATAAGTAAACTTATGCAGACACGCCCCTTTCTTCACCACCTCCATCTTCCCCTCATGATATCTCCCTCCTCTCTCTGAAGCCAATCCCTACAAGCTACGTTAAGAAACTCCTCCTAAAGCTCAAACCATGCTCCCCATCAGCAGATAACATCCCTTCTCTCTTTCTAAAACACACTGCTACATATATAGCCTACCCACATTCCATCCTAATTAACTGCTCCATCACTAAATCAACTGTTCCAGCTCTTTGGAAAATATTCTGTACCATACCCATATACAAAGGTGGCAATTCCTCAGAACTGTCTAACTTTCGACCAATAGCAATACTTTCTCCCCTCTCCAAAATGATTGAACACTGTGTTCACAAGCAATGACCCACCTCGTTGAAGGAAATGTGATCACCCCTACTCAGCATGGCTTTTGCCCATACCACATCACCTCCACTGCTCTCATCTCCTTTACCAACACCATTTTCCTAGTGAGAGATAATAATAAGCTCATATCCTGCCTATTCATAGATCTGTCCAAAGCCTGTGACACTGTCTCCCACCCTATCCTCCACTCAAACCTCTCTCAACTTAACCTTTCCACCACAACTATATCCTGGTTTAGCAGTTATCTCTCAGACTGGCACCAATCTGTCAAATAGCTATCCGCTCTATCCCCCTTTCTCCCAATCAAAACTGGTATCCCACAAGGTTCCATCATTGGACCCCTCCTCTTTAACATCTTTACCAATGAACTCCACAGATTCTGTCCCCAGGCATCCCTCACACAGTATGCAAATGACTCTACCATCATATCCATAGCTGATAACCCAATTGACCTTCTAGCCTTCACACAAACATCTTTCAACCTCACAGAAACCTGGCTAACAAGACACCAGCTCATACTCAACCCTAAAAAACAAAACTCCTACTTTTTCTTCCAAAATCACTTTACCCTCTTAAATCTTCTTTCACTATCTCTTCTCTCAACAACACCATGATAGCTCCAGAAAACTATACTAAGCTCCTTGGAGTAATCATAGATGACCAGCTGAAATTTGACCTTTACATCCATCATGAATTAACAAAACCCATAAAAAGCTTGGCCTCCTATACAGAAACAAATAATTCCTCACCTCAGGATCTAGAATAACACTCTCCAGTGCCTACCTCCTTCTCAACCGCTTCTATACCTCTTAAATTCTTGCTAACCTCCAGTCTACTCTACTGTTCAAGCTTGAATCCAGCTATACCAAAGTGCCTAGATTTGCCGCCAATTTCCCAGCCAAAACTCACCACTGTCTGGACCTCAAGTCACATAACTGGCTTGAATTTCCTAATCACCTTAAACATACCCAGCTACTCATAA
Organism: Protopterus annectens; assembly: GCF_019279795.1. Classification (NCBI taxonomy): domain Eukaryota; kingdom Metazoa; phylum Chordata; order Ceratodontiformes; family Protopteridae; genus Protopterus; species Protopterus annectens. The sequence goes on from NC_056751.1 coordinate 457,801,549, forward strand.
TCCAGTCCATTATCAATAAATCCTCCTCGTGCCCAAGTAATTCCTCCCCAGTCTCACTTTATACCCCCACCCAACCTCTTATGAGCTCTGACCAATGCCTGCTTCAACTCCACAAGCCCAACAAATCTGCTGGACAGACCTTATACAGTTACTTTCCTGCCTACCTTTGGAACAAGCTTCCCTTGACTCTAAGAAGCATACCCCAGATCCACAAATTTAAGAACTCACTCAAACAATACCTAATCCACCACAAGTCATGCCCCTGTAATCTCCCTCCCTGAACCTTGTCCCAAGCGGTTTTCATAGAAAGGGCTTTATGGCTTCTTTTTTTATGTGTCATACTATTTTTTTATCAAGTTTCTTTTTAGTAAATATTTGTTCACAAAATATGCAGGGAAAGATAACAAGACATATACACGTGGTACAGTTGACATTACAGAGTGCATACAATAACAAGACATATACATGTGGTACAGTTGACGTTACAGAGTGCATACAATAACACATAAACATGTGGTACAGTTGACGTTACAGAGTGCATACGATAACAAGACATATACATGTGGTACAGTTGACGTTACAGAGTGCATACGATAACAAGACATATACATGTGGTACAGTTGATGTTACAGAGTGCATACAATAACAAGACATATACATGTGGTACAGTTGACGTTACAGAGTGCATACAATAACACATATACATGTGGTACAGTTGACGTTACAGAGTGCATACGATAACAAGACATATACATGTGGTACAGTTGACATTACAGAGTGCATACGATAACAAGACATATACATGTGGTACAGTTGACGTTACAGAGTGCATACAATAACACATATACATGTGGTACAGTTGACGTTACAGAGTGCATACGATAATAAGACATATACATGTGGTACAGTTGACATTACAGAGTGCATACAATAACACATATACATGTGGTACAGTTGACGTTACAGAGTGCATACAATAACAAGACATATACATGTGGTACAGTTGATGTTACAGAGTGCATACGATAACAAGACATATACATGTGGTACAGTTGACATTACAGAGTGCATACAATAATACATATACATGTGGTACAGTTGGCGTTACAGAGTGCATACGATAACAAGACATATACATGTGGTACAGTTGACATTACAGAGTGCATATGATAACAAGACATATACATGTGGTACAGTTGACGTTACAGAGTGTGTACCATAACAAGACATATACATGTGGTACAGTTGACGTTACAGAGTACATACGATAACAAGACATATACATGTGGTACAGCTGATGTTACTGAGTGCATACGATAACAAGACATATACATGTGGTACAGTTGACGTCAGAGTGCATATCATAAGCATGTAATAATAGTTATTGCCCACTTTACTCATTAACATTCAAATTAAGTAGAATTACCATTTGTGTTACTGTGAGGATATGGTTATATAATAAGTTAGTCCAAGAGCTTTTATCATATTGCAGTTCTCTTGTACATTATTTACAACTGCAGGCAATATTAGAGGTATAACATCAACCTATATAATGATAACAATCTCCTCCTCTTCTTCTTCTTCTTTCAGCTTTTCCAGGTTAAGGGTCGCCATAGTGGATCACCTGTCTGCTCATGATTGGCAGTGGAGTTTTACAGTGTCGAGTTGCCAGCCCCGGCGCCCAACCTTCCACAGAAGGCACACACATGCAAACACTCACACCTAGGGCCAATTTAGAGTGTCCAATCCACCTACAGCATGTCTTTGGGATGTGGGAGGAAACTGGAACACCCAGAGGAAACCCACGCAACCACAGGGAGGACATGCACACTCCGCACAGAAGGCACCCCAGCCAAGGATCAAACTGGAGAACCTCTTGCTGTGAGGCAGCAACACTAACTGCTGCACCACCATGGCTGGCTTTATGATAACAAGCTTCTCTACTAAACCTTATATACATATATTCAAATATGCCACCTTAATTATTGTGGTTACTAATCTCAACAAAGTGATGTGTTTACTATCCTTATATAATTAGTATTTAACATACTGTTTATGACATAATATCAAGTAATGGTTTGTAGTACCTTTGATAGTAGGTTTGCTTCTTCTGACTTTTTGTATAAAGCTTCTTGGCTAATATGTGTTTTTTTGCCATGCTTTTGTATACTGACCAGGTTAGTCTTGATCTGTCTATCCAGTTTTTTTGCTATGTAAGCTTTTAATTTGGTGCGTAGTGCTATTATAATGTGTTTAGAAAAATTATTATTATTGTATTTGAATATATGCAGTATAGCTGTTTCCCATGACAACGTGAATTTTGAATACCCTGATTTCCCTAAAAGGATTCTAAGTGAGCACCATAGTTTATAGACTGTTTAGCATCTCCAAATGATGTGGAGAATATCTGCCACTTTGTTAGGACAGAAGGAGAAATAGGGTAACTTGGATGGGTTGAATTTGTTAAGGTGGACAGGTGTATGGTAGGCATTCTTGAAAATCATGATATGTGTGTATATTAACTTTTTGTATGGTGTCAGTTTCATAGTATTTCTAATAGCTAATTCCTTTTGATTGTATGTTATGGTGTTATCTTTTCTTTCCCAAAACTTTGAAAAAAGAATAGTACTTTGATATTTAATATTTGTTATTAATTTATATGTATTTGATATCATTTTCTTTTTACTTAAGAGCAATTTTAGAACTTGTTGTGCTAACCTGACATCTTGCTCATCTGCATTGATATCTTTGGTTATAGTAATTAGTAGGTATACAATTTGTTTACTTATCAGGTTATATTTATTGCTAGCTTTAAGTAGTTTCATGATATTTTCCATTGGAAGGTATTTTAATTGGTAAAAATCCCATACTGTATAATTTTTTATTAAAGGGTATTTATCTAGATTTACCATAGTGTTTGCTAGTTTTATATCTGGGTTGTTATGTATTGGTTGCAAAAGAGTAACTGTGTCTTTTAAATTTATTAATATCAGTACCTTCTTGAAAATTTCACAGTTGTTTATTAAGATTGGGTGAATTTTTATTGTCTTAAGAGTTTCTTGTTTTAAGAAGGGAATCATTTTTGGATTAACTTTATAAGTTATAATATCCTTGTGAAATAATTTAATCCATATTGGGTAAAATTCATTTCCTATTGGGTCATGATTTGCTATCTGCATGATGTGACTTGCATTAATAATTTCGTAGTACAATTGAAAATCAGGAAGGCCTAGGCCTCCTTTTTCTTTTGTGGGTATAAGCTTATTATAGCTAATTTGTGTACTTTGTGGGTAGCATATGAACTTTGCCAGTCAACCTTTTATCTTATTGAAGAAGGTAACTGGAATTTTCATGAAAATGGCATTCAGATGGCTTAAAATCTTAGGCAATGTGTTCATTTGTATAACTGAAGCTTTTGATAAGGTAGATAATTTAAGCTTTTCCCACTTACTAATGTTACCAGCTATATCTGACCACATTTTACCTATATTATTATTGAACATATCTGATTGTGTATGGCTAAGATTTATACCTAAATACTTCAAGGTATATTGCACTTTATTTAGTCTCTGGAAAGTAAAATTCCTTATGTCCCAGTGGGTTAATTGGATAAATGATTGACTTCTTAGGATTCATTTCATAGTTGGACACCATGGAAAACTTATCTATGGATGATAGAATTTTATTTAAATCAGTATTGGGATACTGAAAGTAAATATTGAGATAATCTGGAAAAGCTGTGTATTTTACTTAAGTGTTTGATACAGAAATAAGATGATGACATTTTCTCTTGGTAATTTGCAGTAGTAATGCTTCTATATAAAAATTAAACAGGTTTGGTGAGAGTGGGCATCCCTGTCTGGTTCTATTTACTATTAGTATTGGGTTAGACTTTTTTTATTAATATAAAGAGTTGTCAAAGGCTTTTGTTGCATCTACTGATAATGCGTATTTAGGGGATTTGTCCTTGGCACATAAGTGAGTTAGGGCATCGATGGTTAATGTGTTGTCCTTTACTTGTCTCTGATTCATAAAGCTAAGCTGTTCAGGTGCTATTATGACTGGGGCTACTTTCTATATTCTTTGTGCTAAAATTGTTGAAAATACCTAGATATCCAAATTTATCAGAGCTATAGGTCTATGGTTGTTCGGATTTGTGGGATCTGTAATCGGTTTTGGGATAAGTACGGTTTTGGAGTTGTTCAGATAAAGGTCTGATATCCCAACTTTTATTATATAGTTGTATAGTTTTAGAAGTATTGGTGTTATCTGTTGCTTAAAATGTTTATAAAATTCTGCTACATACCCATCAGGACCAGGAGCTTTCCCAGGTTTTAATTTATCAATAACTTTACTTACTTCCTCTTTTGTTAATGGGTTTTTGAGATTATTAGATTGGGATTCAGTAATCTGAGGGAATTCTAGGTTATTCACAAAGGTTTGGAATAGGCTGTCATTAATATGATCTTGTAAATGGTTTGAAATATTTCTTCGTAAACCCCTATTATTTCATAGGTTCATAGGTTCATAGGTTCATACTAGGCTATCTGCCCAAGGGCATTTATAAGCCTAGCCCATAGTTATGTGGCTTTCGCCACCCCTTTAGTTTGAATAAAAACTATGCCTATCATTTTTCTGTGCCTCTGTCAAGCAGTGACACTGAAGTAATCCCTGGGGTATATCTGCGATCTCCCATCCATTGGTCAAGATTCCTCTTGAACAAGGCCAGCGAGGTGCTCTGCCTCACATGTACCGGGATTTTGTTCCATAGCATAGGGAGTCTCTGGGTGATGAATCTGTCCCTCCAGCACCTTCTATTTATAACCGTGTCAATCAGAGTTATAAATATTGTCTTTATATTTTATTTCTTGTATTTTACAAGTGGAGTTCCTTACACTGATAAGGCTTGCTAACATTTTGGAAGGGGTTTGAACCCACTCTGCATATTTGTATAGCATTCTTAGTTCTGTAAATGTATATTGTTGCATTAGAATCTCATTTAACTGTTTCTGTAGACTTGCAATTTGTTTCTCAATAGTAGGAGTGCAATTTCTTTGTAGTTCAGGTTCAAAATTTCTTAGGTTTCTTTCTATTTTACTTATATTTTCCCTTCTTTGCTTTTTGGATGAGTGTACCCTAGCCGTAACTTTAAAGGCTGCCCATTGAATATCCAAAGGGCTATCACTGTTTGCAAAGTTTTCATTTAAGTGCATAAGAGAATTTCAAATCTCTTGTTCTTCTTTAATTTTCAGCAGGTTTGAATTAATGTCCAGTTTGATGTAATGTGGGTAGTAAAATCAGTTTTATTTTGTGTTATTATTAGATTTATTTTTGAATGATCTGATAATGATCTAGGTTCTGAGTTATACTGTACTTCATAATGAGCAAAGTTTTGAGAAATTAGAAATATGTCAATTGTAGACCAGGATTTATGGTAAGGGGAAAGATACGTGTATCTGGTACCTAGACTGTCTGTGTTGTTAAGTTCAAAGGGATCTGTTAGGTTGAAATCTTCAATTAGTTCTGATAAAAATGTTGTGGCTTGGGGAGATTGAGTATAATTTTTATTCAACCTATGTTTGAGTGGATTAATTGTTATATTCCAATCTTCACCAATTATAATCAGATGATCTGGGTGCTTATTTAATAAGTTATACATTTCTATTAAGAAATCAAGCTCATAGATACAAGGACCATAAATATTACAAAGTAATACAGATTTTTTGTATGTTGGAAGCAAACATTTGAAATAGCACCATCTCCCTTTAGTATCATAACTATGTTTAATGATGTTCCCTTTAAAAGATTTCTTAATGTTTATAGCACTTCCTCTTGATGAGGTACTGTCCCCAGCTGCTATTATTTTCTGAATGAATTTAGTGTTTTATCTGTTCCCTTGTCCCACTGTTCCATAGTCATATGAGTTTCCTGCAAAAAAGTTACATCTGTCTTCGACTTGTATATGAGGTGCATAACTAGCTTTTTCTTCTTAATGTCCTGTAAGCCATTTACATTCCATGAGGCTATGTTAATCATCTTGTGTGAGTATTATTTTAGATATTCCTGTACCTGAATTAACTATGTGTGTTATAGGGGGGGAATCTTTGTCAAAGCATTTTGAGTAAAGGTTACTGTGTGTTGAGAAATAATAGCATGAGAGGAGAAGGTGACATAACTCTCTTTCAGAATTTCCTTGGTGCCTGACCACTTACCACTATCCTCTGAAAGAGAAAGGTTAATCCAGTAAACAAGTAACATATACATCATTCTAGAATTGAAAAAACATACCCTAAATACAATTTTAACTATCTTACAGTAAATATTTTGCATTCCAAAAAACATCACAACACTGCTAGGATAAACACCATCCAGCCAGCAACTTAAATAAGATAACAAATATAGATGTTATTAACCCAATTAGGCATTAGGGTAAGTTGTGGCTTGGAATGTCATTTTTCAATAAAAAAATATATAACTTTATAGATGTAACCATGTGGCTAGATATATTTTTTTATCACAAATCCTTCTTTTGAGTACTATATAGTTCAGACATTAGAACTTGTTTTAGTAGAACAATGGACTATGCTACTACATATTGTATTATACAGATATATTATGAGTATATGTTATAAGTACCCTTCTTATGTTCCACCTATATAAGCATATGGAAAATCAACATAAGATATATCTCCACAATATGCTTCATATTAAAATGCTTCTAGTACACAAAATGTTACTTGACCTTCTCTAGTATTCTGACTAATACTAGTCCAATGAAAGAGAAAAAAAAAACTGATGAATGAGCATGAAGTCATTTTTATTTACAATAGTATAACAGGTGCTGCAGTAGCATTGTTGCCTCACAGTAAGACGCTGTCCTGTTCGATTCTCAGCTAGAGCGTCTTCTGTGTGGAGACATGCGTGCATGGGCATACCTTCGTTGAAGGTTGTGCATCAGGGCCGGCAACTCGGCACATAAAAATCTACTGCCAATCATTAGAGGACTGTAGTTCCACGGTGGTGACCCCTTACTGGGAAAAGCCGAAAGACACAACAACAACATAACAGCCAAGTCCAAACTTTTAGTGCATCTTCTTCATAAGCCTTCTTATTCTGGAGGAATCATTTTAACCTTAGCTTTGTTATTCAGTCCTTGCTTAAAACTTGCTTTCTTCCCTTGCATCATCTAGATTGTCAGTAATTACATAAATATTCTTCTTCAATAACTGCCTTTAAAGACTTACAGTTAGTGAATTAAGGAAGTTTGCAGTACCTGTGTGATTTTTCAGCCATGCATTGTTCTTTTCCAAACAGAATAGATGCCTGTCAATTTTCAGCCTTGTAATACTGCAGTTTACTTCCTGGATGGCAATCTGGTCGAGCTGTTGGATGTCTTAATGCATTCACATGGTCCTTGCATCTTTTTGTGACTTCTTGGCTGCCATAGACTGGAATTGACCGTGACATCACTGAATGAATTAACATGTGCGATGCAAGGTCAAAGGTCACGTGACCTCTGATGGGACTCAGTTTCCTGGAAAAATGGCTTTAGAATGCTAGAGCAGAAAACAAAGCCCATGAAGACTTTTTCTTACAATATAAAGGTAAGGAACCTTCAAAAACTTCAAAATAATGCTTAGAAATACCAGTGACGTCCGCATTTCATCGTAATTGAGGTCTTTTACAGTTTAAAAGCATTTTAAATGCTGATAAGAACAGTATAAATGTTACCTATATTTCCCTGGTTATTTTGGAGGGATTTCATTAAATGCTTTTAAGAAAGCTGAGTTTTCCTCTTCTTTGCTTTTTATTTGGTATGCAGATCCCTTGTATTGGAATTGTAGAGAAGCAGGATACTTCATTTGGAACTTTATTTTGTTTTTTATTAAGTATGCACAGAAAGGTGATAGAATTTGTCTCTGTTGCTTGATAGCTAAGGGTAAGTCATGTGCAACTGCTATTTTATTGCCTTTCCAAATGATTTGTTTTTTAGTTTTGCCAGCTTGTAAAACCATGTTAGCATGAGCTGCATTCAGTAATCTCACATATACTTGCCTTGGGGCATTAAGAGCTTGAGATTTTCTTAATGCTCTATGAAATCTCTCTTTCAGAAAGTTTTGTACTACAGCATTTTTGTCCAAGAGTATTTCAAAGATTTCTGTTATTGCAGTATGTAAAGAAGCTTGTTCGTATGACTCAGGGATGCCCCTGATAAGCACGTTGTTTCTTCTAGATCTATTATTTTTTGTTGTAGTTCAGACACTGTTTTTTTCTGTGGCATTAGCACTTCTGATTTCTTCTAGCTTGGTTTCACTTTCTACAGTTTTCGCTTCAGTTTTCTGTGGCCTAGATAATATTTGATCTAAAGTACTAACAAAAGCATTTAGTTTTGTAGAGAAGGAGTGTATTTCTTCCTGCAAAGGTGTTAGAGCTGCTTCAAGTTCTTCCATTAAAAAGCATTGTTCAGTCTTCATTCTGGCAGTCTGCTTCTGTAGATCTGATTGCCGTTTTGCAGTGTTTTTGTCTCTTTGTACAGACTACTTTCTCTAGTGAAGTTAATTGTGAATGTCTTGTTTTTGTTATTTGGGCATCCATTGAGTCCATGTTACTGTATTTATCAAAGTTTTTTATTTTCTCTGTAGATTCCTGTAGTTTATCAGTGAGGCCTGAACTGCTTGCAGATATTCCCCTGCCAGCACATGTGTTTTTGCAGATAAGTATATAAATTCTGATATTTTACAAAATCTTCTAAAAAGATGCTTTGCTATCCAGTATAGTACAATATTTCTTGATTTTTGAAGAGTTAGTAGAGGTGCTGAAGCCCTGATTGGGTTAGATTATAACTTTTTGTCAGGAGCTGTCTGAGAAGTGTGCTTCCTAGCTGGTGGCCATCTTGGAATCCATTCCGTGTCATACTATTCTCATGTTTTTTCTAAAGAGTCACTGTATAAATGTACCTTTGTTGTATCACTGTATCAAATGTGATTTAATTGTTTATACTGTATCAAATGTGATTTACCTATAATTGTATATACTTCCTGGCAATGTTTTATAGTTTATGTATTTGAAGCTTTTCTCCTTGGGTCTCCACTGAAAATGTGCCACTGGCTCATTTGAACTAACCTGGATAACAAATATCAAATAAATAAAATAAATAAATAAAATATATCTACATTTAAATGTTATTGGAGTTGACTGGTGTTTTTCTTGATATACTTGGTGAACCTTGTTTTCTTCTGGACTCCTGGTCAACACTACATGAACCTTTTTAGTTAAGTTGTTTGTGTTTTGGCTGCACATTCACACAGTGTGAATATTTCATTAGTTTCTGGAGTCAGCATGGCAGTGTTCTACTAGATGGTTTACCAGGGTCTGGCTGCTGAGATATGGAAGGTCACATAGGAGTGTGTTCTGTGCCTATTGTAGGTGCTGCTGCTCAGTTTGCACAATTCAATTGAATTTATTCCTGTTTCTCCTGAGGGTGATCTTATTCAGCTTGTGGACCTTTTGGCACAACAGGTTTTACATGTGAAAAAGACTATTGACAAATTAAATTTGCCAGCTGCATCTGCATCGCAGTGTCGTTTGACTCTGCCCCCAGCAGACAATCTCACACAGAGTGACGAAACTATCCAAGGTGATCCATAGAACATGATAAGAATTTGCGGTGATTTTTCAAATGGTGTGCAAAGGGTCGGCTTATCTAGGGAACAAATTAATAATAAAACAGAACATTTACAATGTTGGTTTACTAAGGATTTATTTTTTAACACTACAGACACAGTTCCTCAACTGTGAAATTTTCAAACAAGGATAAATGAGTGTGAGGACAGAATGGACAAGATCTACAGGTTGATAACCTATACTTAACTGAATGCATTATAGTTAAAAGCGTACCAAAAGGACTTAGAAAATACAATTTTCGTAATGGCTTGGTTTTGGATAATGCTGATTATTTTGAATTAGTGGGCATATTTGATAGACATGTCATTGTGCTGATGCAGTTCATTATTAAGTTAAACAACAGGAAGATTCAAAAACTGTTTGATGAGCTTTTGTTGCTTAATAATGACATTACAAATGACCAGCTGTTTGAATTTAATGTTGCTAAATATGAACACATTTTTAATAAAGTAGAACAGCATGTCACAAGTAATTTTAAATAAGAAACAAGGCAAGGTTGTTAGAGATAGAATATTCAGAGTGTAAAGCCTACCATGCACCTAAATCTTGTCAAATGACTGCTTTTCACATGTTAAAAATGGAAGAGCAATTAAGTACGGACAATTTTAACACAGAAGAGGATAGGGAGGAGGTTATTGATTTTAATCCCCTTTATTGCATTAGAACACACATTTGATCTCCCCAGAAATAATGAATGATTTCAATAATGATGAATTTGACAACAACTTCCCCCTCTCAGAAGATCACAGAGAATTGGTAAGCAACACAGACAGAAACAATTTTTAGTTCACTCACATTCATTGAAAGGGCAGAGGAAGAAATTAGAGGAAAAACAATCAGAACAGATAGAAACCTTGGCTAACACTGGACCTTTAGATAATATTACATCAACATATGAGAGAATTGTGTTTACCTACCAAGGTTTTAATATCTTTAATTATACTGGTTTCAACATTGATAAAGCTTTTTGTTACATTCTTTAAAAACATTCTTTTAAAGGGAGATTACATGTGTACCATTCTTTAAAATTGACACAGCTGACACTGAAATAGAATTAAAACTTTACACTAGATAGTTTTATTTGAAGTTAATGTTTAAAGAACAAGGTACACAGCCCAAGGTTATTTCTAACATGGCAGAAGTTATTCTTAGGAATCAAAAGTCCATTCAATCCACTTGTCCACCCTGTTGTATCTAGTTTTGAAAATTACATAAATTATTAAGAATTCAAAAAAAAGAAGTATTTTAATTTAACAAAGAAAGAATCCTTATAAACGTACTTAGGAACAACAATTCTCTAAGGATAATGAAGCCAGATAAGGGTTGGGAAATTGTTATAGCAAACAAAGTGGATTATATTGGACACATTTTTAATTTGCTACATGACACCAAGAGATATGAAACAGTGTCTAGGAATGAAATAAGCGTAGCATGAGAAAAAATAGAATTGTTTTTGAGGATTCTTTGCTACAAGGGGTGATTTCTGAGTATCTTTACCATTTTTTAGTGAACAGACATCCAAAAATTCCGACACTATTTGGGATACCGAACATCCACAAAAATATACAAGATCTCCATTATCATTTAATAGTGGCATCATGCAGCTCTATTACTTATATCCCCTTCTGTTATTTTTGATCATATCCTAAAAAATTCTTTGTACACAGTGGATTATATATTAGAGGATTCCTTGCCTTTTTTAACTAAGATCAAACAAAATTTCTTTAGTGAAAATTGTAATTTCTTGAGGGTGGATGTAGTAAATTTCTTCACTTCTATACCTAACAGAGAAGGTTTAGAGCTTTTCCATTTAGCCATACATGTACTTTCAAACTTAAACAACACACTTATTAATTCTGTTACGGAAGTAATGGAGATCAGATTACATAATTTTATCTTGTTTGAGGGGTAATACTTTCATCAAATAAAAGAGGTCACCATGGGTGCTAGTTGTGCCCATATATATGCAAATTTACTGATGTGCAGTTGGGAAAAGACACACATGTTTAGTTCTAGGTTTCATGATTGCTGATACACATACCTATGATATTTGGACAATATTTTTATACTATGGAAAGATCAGGGGTCTTTTAAAGAAGAATTTTTAATGTACATCAATAACAGAACCCCATTTCTTAGATTGACACACACAGATTCTACTTACAAAATTGACTACTTGAATGTTTCCATTTTTAAAGATGTAGCTAATGGATATCGTGGCTTGAGAACTTTTAGGAAACCTACCTTTTCTGGCAGTTATTTGGACTATAATAGTTGCCATCCATGATACATAAAAAAAAAATATTTTTAAGGGGCAACTTGCAAAGGTATCCAGAATGTGTTCAGTTGTCAAAACTTGAAGAAACTTAAAATATTTAATGGAACACCCCAGATGAATTGCCTTAATACCAGACATTGTGGTGCATGTAACTAATGTATTTACATTTTAAAACAGTCTACCAATACTGTTGGTTCACCACCTATGGAAGGGAATTGTGTTACTAAGGGACTAGTCTACCTGGCTTTGTGTGTTGGATATAACAATATTTATTTAGGAAACCTGAAAGGCAATTTCATAAGCGTATTTTTGAATATACCTAAGTAATTGCCAAGTGTAAAATTAATAATTTCCTATATAAAGATTCCCTAATTTGGCCTTTTTTACTAAATTTATTAATGCCTCTTTCATTAATTGGATGCACTATTGAATTTGTACTATAAGTAGCTAGTGCTTTACTCTGTTTTTTGATCTGAAGAAACTATATGCGAAAGCGCTCATCTGTGTTTTATTCTTTACATTAAACTATGATTTGGATCTACCTCTGCT